>NW_007577878.1:681510-716469 GCF_000690725.1 Stegastes partitus | reverse complement strand
TCAGGTCTAGACCCCGATGAAGACGATGAGCATGCAGATGAGCTTCCCTGAGACGGTTTCTGATAGTTTGTGCAGAAATTCCTTGGTTTTGCAAACTGATTGTTGCAGCAGCTGTCCGGTTGGCTGGTCTCAGATGATCTTGGAGGTGAAGATGCTGGATGTGGAGGGTGTGGGCTGGTATGGTTACACGTGGTCTGCAGTTGTGAGGCTGGTTGGATGTACTACCACTGATACAGCAGTGTGACCGTCGGTCGGACCGAAAGCTCAGCGCCCGCACCCCCGTCTGAAAAATAAGCTCCCCCTGCTGCCGCGGAAACGGTGCTGTCAACATTAACGTAAACACCTGAACTGGTCTTCGTAGCCAAAAGCTGCCTTTGCATCCCGCCACTTCCAGCCCGTCGTAGCCTGCTCGCATCCAGAAGTCCGCTGGCTGTCGAGGGGCGAGGTGTTGTCACGCTTTTACGAACTTAAATCAGAAATCGCCACATTCCTCTCTGAGACTATCTCCATGTGTGCAGAACTGATTGACAACGAAATCTGGCGAGAGCATCAGCTGCTGGAGCTGTCATGTGATCAGACGCTGAAAAAGAGATTTGGGGAGGTAAACCTTTCCCACTTCTGGTGCAGCGATGTGATGATGAGTATCCATCCCTTGCCGTTCTTGCAGTTAAAACAATCTTACCATTCAGTTCAACCTGTTTGTGTGACAGTGGTTTCTCTACCTCAATTCACAGCAGAGAAGCAGGTTGGACACTGAACATGATCTGGCTTCTGTCACCCCAGACTTGAAACTCTAATTAAGAGTAGAGCACGTGCCCAACTGTCTCATTAACTTCAACAAATGACCTGATTAAGCCAAAACTTTATTTTCAGTAGTTTTGATATTTATTTTATTCACTTTTGTACATACAGTTGTCATGGTCCTCCCTAGTTTCTTATTAATTTGCTCAAAATGGAGTGAAAATATGTTGTTATGTTGTGGCCTTTTTTATTTTGTGCAGTTTTGTACATGCAGTGGTCATGGTCCAGTTACTATGCATGGTTATATGCTCTGAAATGCATGTTGCACAGGAAAATATATTGAATATTGAATTCTAAAAAAAAAAAATTGGGTCGCGACTTAATGACCATGGGAACATGTAGGTCCCAGGGTGAGACCAGTTGAGAGCCCCTGTTCTAAACTGTGCAGAACAAGTGTGTGGTGAAACCCTTGAACACTACACTGTGAAATATATTACAGTTGCCTTATGTTCTTTGGATCTGCTCAGTCACTGTGTGCTCTTGCCCTTTATGACATTTCAAAGCACAAGTGACCTTGTTTCCTTTTTTGGCTGTGTTTGTGCAACTGCTCATCACACTGTGTGGCCTTCACGAACAACACAGAATCATTGCTGTTTTCCAGCTTCCTTACTCCCCCATCCATTCTACTGTGCATTGGTGATCAAGTCTTGTTCTTGCTTAAGGCCTGGCAGCAGCAACAGTAATTCTTGCACTGCTGTTGATACAGGACAATGCAGCATGCTGGAGGTAGCAGGCTTATTCTCCTCTTAAACTATTCATCAGGGTCACTTGTCTTCACTCAATTGTTGGCAGGGTGCTAACTGAATAGATGTTATAATGGTATTTTTATATATAAATGGCAATACAAATTGTTCAACGGTGTCAACCAAACTCCAGTGCTGTTTAGCTGTTTACCACAGTATTAGTTGTAAAAGCCCCTGAAACTATAACAAAACACGTAGAGGATGCACTCTTTTCATATAAAAACGTTTAAGGTGTGGTAGTCACAGAATCTCTTTTCTTGTGTTCTCAGAGTTAAATGCAGTTTAACAGACTCTACATGGGATGTTGGGCCAGATAGCTAACTCTGTCTCTTGATGGTTTTAAATGTGTTCCATTTCATAATTAATGAGGCCACTGTTCTCATGGGAACACTATAAATGCTAGAAATTATGACCTGGATCAATGCCTTACCATAGTTTTATGGTGGAGGTCTGCAAAGAGTTCTTGGACTTCATGGTAGTGTTGTCACGTTACTAAAATTTTAAACTGTATTTTGATACTGGGAAAAAAAAACTCTACTCGATACCAATTTCGATAGCACGGAGAAAAGCTTTTACTCAGGATCATAACGGTCTGCGGGTGTCGCTTCAGCTTCTTGAGGTGCATCTGGGTGTTTCTTCCTCTTCCCTGAATGTCCAACAACAATCTCTTTAAGTCAGTATGTGTTTTTGTTTTTTTGCTGGCTGGCCTGGACAAGACAAAAATTGACGACTTCAGATGCTCCTCATGCTATCAAGAAGATGCTGCCTTACCTCATCTTTAAGTTTTGTAAAGCTATATAAAACGTGGGTCAAGAAAAGGAGCTGTATTTAATAGCAACTGTAGGTCCCTATCCTGGTATCTGTTTTTGAGATCTTTGGCTATCATTTCCTTCATCTGCCTTTTCAGGGTGGTGTCGCTGTTTTCAACAGTTAAAACTGAGAAAAACTTCCAGCACAGAGGGAGCACAGAGGACAGAGTGGTGTGCTTTTAACCACTGACAGCATCAGTGAATGAGCTTAATGGGCCGAGCATTTCTTTTACACTCTCTATAGCTGTAATGTCTGCATCTTTTAGCATGAGTTGCCACTTTTTTCTATCTTCTGCTAGAACAGCACAAACAGGTGGTTGCTGCTCCAAGATTGGCTCTACCATTTCAAAATATGAGCCCCAGCTTGTGGGCCTGTGTTGAACTAACTGCTTTTTATTCAGTAGTCTCATGATGTTGGGGGACTTGCTGAAGGCCGACACCGTCTTTCTAAGTCTGGATAATGCCACAGAGATATGCTCTACCTCTAAGCCTCTGTTGACTGCCAAATCCAGGTTGTGACCAAAGCAAGGGATCCATGTAAAGTCCTGCTCAAATGCCTTTTTATTATTAGATGCATTGTCAGTTGTAATGCCTGCCATTAGGTTAACATTCAGCTTCCAAGTGTCTTGTATGATCTCCTCAAATGCCTCCCTAATGTTTTCACCTGTGTGGTCTGAGTGAAGTCCCACACAGCCCAAACACCAGCTAATCATTCCCCAGGATTCAGTGATTAACTGCAGAGTCACAGCCATAAAAGATTCTGACGCTTATCTGGTCCACAGGTCAGTGGTGCATCAGTAGAATGGTTTTCCCTCTAACTGCTTCATGATAGCTTCTTTGACACTGTTGTACAGAGCAGGCATTTCACTGTACATGAAGTGATTTCAGAATGGTAGACTATACCAAGGATTCAGGTTCATAACAAGCTGTTGGAAGCCAGGCTTTTCAATGGAGTAGATGAGCATTTGATCCATACATATGTATTCTGCAACAAGCCTGTTCAATTTTTGTGCCTCTGCTGACTCGGGTCCATATTTTCGTTGCTGATGAAATAAAGGAGGTAATGTAGGCTGGACTGATTGCTTTTAGCTTGTGGATGGTTGGTCTTCTTCAGCCTCAGTTTGGCACTAGAAGAAAAATAAACCACAAAATTACAAATCACGATGTCACATTAAACTAAAACCCCTAATTATACCAACAACTTAAGCTTATTCAACTTTTTATCCTGGGTTTAACGGGAATTCACGTAGAATATGTTAAGTGCGTTTGTGGTGAAAGTCAGCTTTTACATTTAGTGTGGGATGAAATAATTTATCAGTCCATACAGTCCAGGTTTACATTTCTAAAGGCCACATAGTGGTGATAATAACACTATGTTTTATGTGTACAATGGGGGAAATACGCTTTGCTAAAAGAGACGCTATGGATGTCAGTATATATACGGCTACAGCAGCAAGCCGTTAGCTTTAGCTTAATGCTAGCAGAGATTTTTTATTTTTTTTTAACTAAATAAGCACTAATTTGTTGGTGCAACCAGACATATGTTTCGTATTACACTGTTTATATTATTTACAAACCTGTTTCATTTCGTCCTAGAGTTTGGGGTATCTGTCTTTTCGATGTTTGGCTAAATTTGTCGTGTTACTTGACTTGGTGGCTATCGCCTTGGAGTACTGCTCGCATACGGGCTGGTCAAAGTTTGTTCCCGACTTGTTGGTCATGTACTCAAAGTATTTCCAGACGGCACTTTTCTTTTTTTATTTTCAACTAAATCAGGCAGTAAACTCGCTGTTGCCATTTTAGTTAGCACAGTTTTTCTGGTCTGGTCAGACAGTGCTGTTTCCTTCAAGCTGTGGCTTCTTCTTCTATTGATTTCTGTCAGGCTGCTGTAAACAGCGCCACCCTGGGCTCTGGAGGGAACACGTGTGTCGGGGTCAACTGAAGGAGGCTGCAAGAGACAGAAAAGTATTGATACCACGGGAACTGAATACTGCTGCTCGATACCAGCTTTAGTATCGATTTAGAATCGAGGTATCGCTATTTTTGACAACCCTACTACATAATTTTAATTTATCTTGACATGCAGTGTGAGTTGTGGGACTATATACAGGTGTTTGTCTTTCTAAACTGTCAATGTCAAGTGCCTTCAGTTTGCCACAGTTGGACTGCTGTCAGTTTTTGGATAGATCTGTGGGATGCATCAGGTCACCAAGAGGACAGCCTGTTAAATGGGTAAATAAGTTTTCATTTCCTGATTTGCAAAAAAATTCTTAAAAAATGTTTTCAATTTGTCTTTCTGGGTTGTTGAGCGTAGATTGATGGTAAACTGTTTATTTTATTCATTAAAAATTACATTTACAAAAAAAGAAAGTGTGCAACAAGTAAAGGCTTGGATACATTATGAGGTGGCTGTACATCATAATGTAATCTGAACTGGCCAGCGAATCAGATTTAAGAAATCTTTGTAGTCAGAGTATAAAGACTGAATACAAAGAGGCTGAGCCCTAATTCGACAAACTATCGTGTATAAAGCAAAAACTTTAAATAAACCAATAGGCTATTTGTAAATGACAGTGATTGGTAGTGCACGTTATGGCACAGTATCTCCAAGTAAAGGAAGTTGAGTCAAGCCATTTAAATAATTAGATAAACAGGCAAAAACTGTGATTGTCATTGTGAAAAGTGTTCTGACCTGACATGCCAGTATCTTGGATGTCTTTAATTGTAAGTAATGTAAAATAAATTCTGAAGCTGTGGCTTGAAATATGATGCATCACATCTGTTGAAGATCCCCTCAACTGATGCTTCATATTCTTTGAAACAAGTAGTTGTTCATCCACATGACGTGCTGCGCTCATGATTCACTGATGACAGAAGCTGAAACAAGTGTTGCTACCATCTAATCCTGTCCCTTAAAGGAATGTGGCCTTGTGGGTAACCTGTGCACAATGTCCATTTAGTGTTGTGGGAAGTGAGTGACTGTAGTATGTATGAAATAACCTTATTAACACATAGCTGCAGAAGTGAGAAGTGGGGTGACTAGGTTACTGCTGTGGTGTTATGGCCTTGTTCTATGTGTATGCCTTTAAGAACTACACTGGTCTCCAGTGATGACGTCAGTTATGCAACAGGGAACGTCAAGCAGTAGGACCCAAGGTCTGTAGCTGGTAACGTGTTCTTGGGGGAATAAAAACATTCATGCAAATAGAACAGTCTGACTCGCGTGTGTTATTTGATCACACTACAACTGCAGTCAGCCAGTAAGTGTGTAGAGAGGTTTAAGTTTCAGAGTAACAGCTATTTAAATGTTGTGTACTGCCCTAAAAGAAAAGAAACAAAGGCTGGTTAATGTGCCATTATGACTGCATCCTTCTGCCTGTCCACATCAGTGTAGGGTTGATTGGGATAACTGCAATGCCATGAAGTTTTATTTTTATTCTCATAGATTTTTATGATTTTATATTATAAGGCTGTGTTTTTCAGTTATAGACAATGAACTCAGGGACCTGCCTGCAACCAGCAGTTTACTTCCTAACTGGCCAACTGCCCTAAATCTTTCGCTATTAGTCCAGTATTTGTGCTCACAGAATTTTAATCCTCTTTATACTGTTCAGAGAATGGTGTCAAAGTCTCTTTCCTCAGTTTGGCACACATTTTAAAACCATACAAGGACAGTAGTATTACCAATGTTAGACACCAAAAGCTGATTATGGAAGTTCTTATATGCTATAATAACAGTTTATAACATGAACAGCAACATCAAAATCATAAATGCAATCTCTCACTCACAGTCAGTGTGATATTAATTAAAATTACTATGTGGTGTGTGGTAAAAATTCATAGCTCTGTCAGTTGACTTTGGTTTGGATGATGTGTGTAGATTGACATACCTAGTCAAGACTGTGTTTTAGTGGAGTTTAACCATTTGAGATGTATGCGAGACATTTGTTAAGGCCAATTCATGCGCTTGTGTATGCATTGGTAAGGGTACACGTAACATAAATTTTGTCATCCACCTAAGTCTGTGAGGGTCTGTGCTTACCCTGTGTGCGACCCAAAAAATTTTGACTAAAAACGATCTGCTCTGGAAACTGCGCATGTGCCAGAAAAACAATCGGTGCTTAAAACAAATGTTTGATGTGAGGAGAGACTGTACGAGGAGAATCTCAGCCATCCACACCTTAGGAAATAATCATTGTCAGAGTTGATAGCTGTGGGACGTGGAGGAGCTTTGTCTCCACTCTTTTGAAGGAGGCCAAACACAACAGGAAGTCTTCCTGTCACCAGAAATCCTCTGCAATGTTCACACACTGTGTACATCTCAGCAATAATCTGTAACCAGCTGCTGTTTGTGAGTAGGAAGGCATTCATAAAGAAGTCAATAGAGGTTTTTAGCCTTTCCTTTTTAATTTAATTGTTTTTTTTTAAAGATTATTTTAATGTGCTTTTTGCCTTTATTGGACAGGACAGTGTAGAGAGACAGAGAAGTGTGGGGAGAAGAACATGCAGCAAATGAGCTGCTGACTGGACTTGAACTGCAGTCACTGTATCGTGGACTATGACCCTTGTACATGGGTCGTCATCTTATCTGGTAGAGCTACCAGGGTGACCTGACCCTTCCCTGTTTTATTTTATCTTTTGTAATGGAAACTTCGCTCATTTGTAAAAGAGGGCCCTTGATTCTCACTGTGTTCTTTCTGAGTCTTAAGTATTGACTGTCACTATAATCAGCTCATTCTTATGAAGGTTGCATTGTCCTTGAAATATCAAAAAACATCCACATTGGGAATCCAAAATAACATACCTATTTTACCTGCTTTTAACCAAGATGTACAATAAGGTGGTAAATATTTTAACCACTAAAAAAAATGTTGGAGATAAAGTTCAAAATTACATTTAAACTGTAAATAATGATGTTGTAATTTTTAAAACAAACAAGCAAACAAACAAACAAAAAACAGCAAAAAGCTATTTTTTGTACCGGTTTTTGTAAGTATTAGTTCTTATTTCTCCTTCACATACACATACACATACATGGAAAAAATTATTAAACAACCTTTGTTTTTTTTCAACTTCTTGTTCATTTTAATGCCTGGTACAACTAAAGGTACATTTGTTTGGACAAATATAATAATACAACAAAAATAGCTCATAAGAGTTTAATTTAAGAGCTGATGTCTAGACATTTTCCTTGTTTTTTTTTTTTTTTTGATAATAACCAAAATCAGTTAAGTTCTTACATCAATAGCTGTGGCATTGTACTGCTAAAAAACAGTGCTTTTAGGTATTCCATGTTTTCTTTTCTGTCTGTGTTAGTCATATGATACACACAGAAGTTAGTACTTGATTGCATAACCATTGTTTCTGATGACTGCAGCCATGCGTCTCAGCACGTTCTCCACCAGCTTCTGACATTGTTCTGCTGTCACAGCAGCCCATTCCTGTTGCACAAATTCAAATAAATGTGCTTTGTTTTTGGGTTTGTGGTTCTCCATTTTGTGTTTTCCACAAGTTTTCAATTGGATTTGATTGAGCAGGCCAAGGCATGGTTTGGATGTTCTAGTTCTCCATTCAGGCTTTAACTGACCAGAACGGCCTTGTTAGTCACTCTGTCCACATAGGATATCCATAGCATTCTCCTCAGGAACCACATTTCTGTTGCCTCTAGGTTCTTTTCAAGATCGGATGTCAGTGTCCATGCCTCACATCCTTATGGATTGACCATATGTAACATTTGAGCAGTCATATCTTTAGTTTCACTGACAGATTCCTATTGACAGAGACTGAACTCTCTTTTTCCTTGATGGTTGTTGTGGATTCTCAACGTGCATGACAGCTTCTCTGCAGATTTGCTAATGACCATTGATGTGGTTTTATCATATTTGATGGACAAACCCATTTCTCAGCTCTTTTCTACAACTGTGTCTTAGTCGTGTTTGTAGTTCTTCTGATGTTGCTATTCAAACTGTATCATCTGCATAACGGAGATTGTTGAAGTTGACACCGCCAACTTTAAAACCAATAATGTCAGCTATCACACAAAGCATAATTTTACCAGAAGTCAGGTGATTGTACACAACCTTGTCTCAATTCTCGCAGAATATGATTTCATGCTGACAACACATTCCTGGGTTGAACAGCAACTTCCTGATTTCAGTATGAATTTCTGACTAATTTTATGTCCTTGCCCTCTACTTCGAGATCTTGAAGAATCTTTAGGCTGTTATAGTAAACATGAAGAAATGGAAAATATGAGTAACGACAATAAGTGGAAAAAAACACCCAGTTTGTTAAAGCTTTTTTTTTTTTAATTACTGTTGCCAAAACAAGACTCTTATGCTGTGTTCACACCAGATTATTTACATTTAAAGTCAATGTGAAGACGCGATTAGACGCGATTAAACGTCTTGCGATGTGAATCACGTGATTAGCCTGGCGCAAACGATGCAAATTGAGCAAGTTATTTGCACAAATGACATGATTCTCGTTGCGTTAAACGCACAAATGACGCAAATTCGTGTTAGACGCACAAGTTGAAAAATCTGATTCATTCAGTTTTTTGCAACTACATCATGAATACTGATTGATTTACTCACCCCACAAGATAAGTAGCCACATTTCGAGCCAAGGCAGATCTCAGTGCTCAGCAGACTGGCTGTCCCTCTCCTCCAGTCCACACACAAAAATGCCACCTCTTCAACTTAGCAAGCTAGCAAGCCGAGGTGCTACCTATCGCAGTGCTAGTGGGATCAACCTCTGCTGGCTCTTCGTTGCTGTGGTCAACATACTCCTGCTGGCGGCTGCTCATCCATGTTATTGTTGTATGTGGCACAGAAAAAATATTTGCTCGGATAGAGTGCCTGTAGTTGGTATCCTGGAGGGATATCCTGGTACCGATCTCCTCCAACAGCTCGTCAAACTGGGTCCGGGTCAGCCGAAAATAGCGCTGGAAACGGCCGTCATCCAGGCACAGCTCCTGGAGAAGGTGGTGGAATTCCCTGAGCTGTGGGTGTCTCTGGAGGATCTGATGAACCCAGACACGGTGAATGACGCGAATCCAGACGCGAATCTCGTGTTAAACATGCAAATGGCACGAATTAGTCACGCGAATGAAGCGAGTGAATTCGGTGCATACATGTGTGAATAGCACAATGAATTCACATCTGGTGTGAACACAGCACTAGACAGGAGCTTTAGGTTAAGATTATATTCTTCTTTTTCCATGTTTTCTGTTGGTAGTTTTCAGTCCTCCATAATTCTTTTGGTGTTCTCTCTCTGCAGCTACTCAGTGAAAAGATCAGTGGAGCAGAGGGGACAAAGCTCGATGAAGACTTCATCGAGATGGAGAGGGTAAGTTCAGCATAGGTCTCACAACCTGTTGCACGACTTTTGGGATTGTATGTCCTCTGCGAATTTTTGGTGCCGTGGAGGTCGTAGAGATCGTAGAGGTAGAGGAAAGGTTGCAAGGGCTCCATCAGGGCCTACATAGTATGTCCATTCATGCATAGACGCTAATTGCAATGTGCGATTGCCGTGGAAATTGTACTCACTTCTTGAATTTGTCTTGCCATCTGTGTACGTGGCATGCACTCACCACTTAGAAAGAGAATGGAACGCACTGCCAAAGTAAGTTACACTTGCCTCACGCTCATGATGATGTACGAACGGCGTACATCAGCTTGGCGTGATTTTCAAAAAAAACAAAACAAAAACAAAAAACAGAGACACTTCGCCAATCAGGTGTGCTGTCTTGTAAATTCTGTTAACATGCTGACAGGGTTTGAGCTTAAGGATGTCCCATCATCCCAGGCTTGTCTCTGTTTAAAGCTGGACAGTCGGTAACTTAACTAACTCTTAGGTGATAACAAGAGGAAACTCAGCTCAGAAATAGTGAAGTCAGAGCAAAAGTGACTCTCGTCTCTAATCTTTTCACATGGATTTGTAGAAAATCATGCTGCTGCTTCAAACTTGAAAATGAACTCTTATTGCAAAGGTTGATTTACTGAAAGCAATACAAAGCTGATTATAATATGGTATATCCATTGTTTGTTTGAAGCACTAATGCAATGTTGCTCGCATCATTACAGGTACAGTTGTTTCTTTTTAAATTGTGTACATTTACATTGTGTATAAGCAACATGAGAGCTATTAGAGTCTGATTGCATCACACTGTTATAGGAGTGTGTGGCCCCTTTAAAGAGATGAGATGCTGTGTGCAGGTTGCTTGACTGGTGTGAGCAAGTGAGTGAGCGTCTGTCTGTTCTCGTTGCGGTGAAAATGATGAGAGCAGGCTTAGCATAGGCATAAGCTGAGTGTTTTTGCCTTCTGACTGCTGTAAAGTAAAGAGAGTTAACCTCGTTCTGGACGCTGAAGCAGCAACGGTTAACAACACTTGACAGCCGATAGTTTTTTTTCCTTATTTTTATTGTCTCTTCAGAGTTTTTTAGTTAGTCTTTCTGAGGCTGATCATTTTACCACCACTATTGAGATATTCAATATATTTAACAATTATTATAACAATATTTAACAAGATATTCTATTCTATTCTATTCTATTCTATTCTATTCTATTCTATTCTATATAACGTCAGTTAGCAAAACATTCAATTCTGTTTATCTCCAGGCAATGATGCAGAGGACAAAGAGACTTATGACTACTTTTTGCACATTATGCTTGAAATTCTGATGACTGTAATGTGCTACCACAGGATTGGACATTTTTGTTGAAAATTCCAATTGATCCACTTAAAATGAAAGAGAAAGCAAATTATTAAATTTATACCCAAACAATTTGATTGATTACTCAGAAAAAAGTATGAAATAATAAGAAGTGAGAACTAAGTAACTAAATAATAAATAGCAAGATGGACTTTTATAATTTAGACTTTTAAATATATTTGAAAATAATTGCATATTTTATGCATATGCTATCATAGTCATTTTTTTTCAAACCCACATGTGATCACTTTGTAATTGTTCTATGAAGTGTCTCAATGGAGTTATGACTGTAAACAACAAAGTGTATCCACTGACAACTTCCACACTGAAGGTTTATCTTGTCTGACATTAAACAGTTAAATAGGTAAAGCTGGACTTTTCAGTCATAACTTAATTCAATTTTTGTTCAGAATGTTATAATATTTAACCATGAGTTCACAAGCTCCTCTGTATGTAGAATGAAAAGATAATGACATGTAACTGCAATCCTTTTGTCTTCCTCCCATCAGAAAATTGAGGTGACCAACAAGTTAGTGTTTGACCTCTTGTCCAAAACAACAGAATACCTCCAGCCTAACCCAGGTAAGAAAAAGTTTAAACCAATTTTAATTAAGGATTGCATGCTGTTTTATCTGTCACAACATCAAACAAGTTGAACCCAGTGTATGGTATATTTTTTGTTGTCCTCTGTAGCCTCTCGAGCCAAACTGAACATGCTGAACACAATGTCTAAGATCCGCGGGCAGGTGAAGACCACTGGCTACCCTCAGACTGAAGGCCTTCTGGGAGACTGCATGCTGCGCTTTGGCCATGAACTGGGACAGGAGTCTGTGTTTGGTACCAACTCTCATATTTTATCAATACTCAAATAGAACCAGAGAGGCATTCACAGATTATTAATAGGTTGTGCATATAGAAGAGGAGTAGAAAACAAGTATGCTATACTGAACAATAACAAGACAACCAAGTGATGTACCAAGTGACAGTGAACCATGTATATTACATAATGATGAACTAGTCCAAACTAACAGCCCAGTTTATTTCTGAATTTTTAAAACAGTGAAACTGAAAGCTCAGGACTGAACAGGACAGTCGCGATCTAACAAAATTTTTACTTTAGCTGATAAACTCTGACTCAGTCATTAGCGAAATCACTTCACAGCTGGAGGATCCACGGTTAATGTCCCAACCCGGGATCTTTTTGTGTGGAGTTTGTATGTTCTCCCTGTGCAGCGTGGGTTCTCACCTGGTATGGAGATAAAACAGGCACAGTATTGTCATTGAAAATAGGATTTGTCATTGAAACAATCTTCACATTTTTTCTTCATGTCTGCTTTCAATGACAATTTTTTTTTGGCAATGATAATTTTTTTTTTTTTTCAACCTTTAAAGTTCTGTAGTCAGTGACCAATGACAACTTTCTGTCTCTCTGTTGGCATGGAGGGGATGAGTCTGAGGGGAGGGACAATGAGTGCATGATTTACATATTTGTACATCAAGGAGCATCGACCATGTGATCATGTGGGGGGGAGGGTTACTTGATTGACAGTCGGCTCTGGAATGATTGACAGGTCGTAGGAAAGAGGCAGCCTTGACTCTTATTCACCGTAAACTCACGTCTCCTCCTCGTTTGAATTTAATTCTGATATAATTAACTGTTATTTATCCGTGGAGTAGCAGCACATTTTCCACAAACAGTTTTACTGCCCGCTGGCTTGTTTTAGCCAGTTTTTCAGTCACCATAATTCATTTATTAATTTACACAAACACAATTGCAGTTTTCAAACAACTCCATCATCCTTCCCATTGATACTATGTTGTTTCTTTGTGCAACAAAGCATTGACGAATATTCAGGTTTTGAAATTACAACAGAAATTACAGCCAATGTTTGCATTGTCTCCAATGTAGGGAAGACATTACATCCCCGTTTGTATTAAAAAAAAAAACAAACAAAAAAAAAACCCAAGTAAACAGAAGATAATGGAATTATTTTTCATTACAGTTTTTCAAAAGTTGTGATGAAAAAATAAGCCCAAGCACCTGTGCGTAAGTAGGCAGTGGCGATCCTAGACTCTGGGGGACCACAGGCAAAGTGGCAACTGGGGTTCCTTGTTTGGATAGGCTACTGTATGTGCCCATTCAGTGAATGAAACAATGATATTTATTTAAATGAATCGATAAGATTTTTTTTTCATAACTAAATTGTGCTCTCCACAATTATGAAAAGATATCTTACCTGCCAACATTTTATGATGAGATACATGTATGTAAATGTAAAACATTGTACATATCAAAATATTTACATTCAATTTCATATTATGAGATTTTTTTTTCTCTATATAAGGTCTAATAGAAAAGTATTCACAAGTGTGTAAAGATACAGCATTTATGAATAGTCCTTATAATAAACAAGTTAGGAGGTGGTGTACCAGGTCAACATGAACGGTAAAAAGTGCATGGCTGCAAACTGTGTGAACCACATGGGCAAGTATACACCATAGCTCACCTTTCAATAATTGTAAAGTATCTTTCAACATGTCCATGCCTGATGAAACCATGTACTCAACATCTTGCAAAAAAAATACCACTGTCTTTTACTCTAAAATGCAGCATACATGCAGTTTGTGGAGAGGTATAGGGTACGTTGGGTGTCGCCAGTGTTTCCATGTGCCTCTTGGCCCTTGCAGTCTGGCCATGTGTTCACTAATGCAATTTTGCACAAAAACAACTCAAAAACATAGGCTGTAAAAAGGTAAGTCAGTTGTCTCAGACGTTGTCATCTGACCTGATGCACCCTGGAAACATTTTTGGCATTGCAGCAGCACAATGAAACACTTCACAACTGACAGCTAGCGAGTGTGGGAATCATATTAGGCTAAATTTGATCAGCTTTATTGTCAATACACAGAGTACAAGTACTAAGATGTCAAAATGCAGTGTCGCGCCTAACTAGCAGTGCAAATGCAGCAGTGAAGTGCATATTTACAGTATTGTTCATACAGTATGTTACAGTATAAACACAAATAACTATGGAGAGAGCACTATGAACACACTGATGTATAGTTGTGGATAAAACATTAAAAAATAATCTAGCTGGATAAACATTATAAATAGTATATAAAAGAGGACCCTTTTATCATTTGGAATGTGGTGATGAAGCAGCAGCTGATAGAGGCCCCACAGACAGCTGCAATAACTAATATATTAATAATGCAATGATAGGTCACAGCTGTAAATGATTATAATTGTGTTTGGTTTTTATCTTTTAAATTGGGGATGTGCTAATGGATTATTTGGGTCCAACAGCAAACACAAACACAGTATAATAACATTGGCCTTTATATTTATCCATCCATCCATGATCTTTCCACCACTTCATCCTCTGTAGGGTTGTGGGTGGGCTGAATCCTATCCCAGCTGACTTAGGGTGAAGGCAGGGTACAGTCTAGACAGGTTGCCAGTCTATCGCTGGTCACATAGACAAGCACACTCACATTCACACCTATGGGAAATTTAGAGTCACCAATTAACCTCTGCGTGTCTTTGGACTGTTAGAGAAACGCCTAAGAGATGTGTAGAAGTTCTTTTTAAAGTCCCCCATTGCTGCTAAATGATACTTATTAAGTCCAGTATTGACAAAAGTTTTGGTTGTCTGCATAGTAAAATGTGTGACAGCAGATCTCAAAGTTCTGAAACGTAACAAGTGAAAATTTTAGCTCTAATCATTGTGAATAAAGAATTAGATATTTCTATTATAAACCAATTTATTTGAAATTATAATTTTAGACATTGTCATATACACATTGCAAGTCTTCAGTTGAAGGCGGCATGGTGAGTGGCTGTTAGCACTGTTGCCTCATAGCTAGAACATCCTGGGTTCGGATCTCAGCCTGGGGTCTTTCTGTGTGGAGTTTGTACTTCCTGTGCCTTTGTGGGTTCTCACCAGGTGCTCCGGCTTCCTCCCACAGTCCAAAGACATGCTGAGGTTAATTGGTGATTCCTCATTGTCCGTAGGTGTGAATGTGAGTGTGCTTGGTTGTCTGTCTCTCTGTGTTGCCCTGCGATAGACTTGCCACCTGTCTAGGTTGTACCCTGCCTTCACCCTAAGTCAGCCCCACCCCCCGTGACCCTACAGAGGATAAAACAGTGTATACATAATGGATGATGTCTTCTGTTGATTTCTGTTTGTATACAGTTGAAAAGTTTACTGAAAATGTGTGGTTTATCTCTACAGGCTCTGCTCTGGTGGATATGGGTGAGGCCATGAGGCAGATGGCAGATGTGAAGGACTCCCTGGACATAAATGTCAAACAGAACTATATTGACCCCCTACAGAATCTACAGGACAAGGACCTCAAGGAGATCACGGTACATTACTGTCATCTTTACCCTGCAATGAAACTTACACAAGGTGAAACACAAATGGTCCATGCATTTATAGTTTTATGACAGATACAGGGTAGACAAACTATGAGAGACTGTGGATTTTGGTCTTTAGCTTAAAACTTTGCAAGTTCAATGAAGATTGACAGCATTCACAACACAGGGGAAATGTGTGAGAGATTTTTGCAACACTGTATGATATCTAATAGGTGTAAGGGTGCATCATCAGTTAATTTGATTCACCTATTATTACAACAATAATAATAAACATTCTATGTATATTCTCTTATAGTTATAATTAGTGTCAATTTCAGACGTGTAGACAATAGACAAACAGCGATGCTCCATTTCATGTAATCAAACTTGTACACAACAATCATACATTTGATCAAAAAGAATGAGTAAACAGTTTTTAAGATAAGGTTTCAGAATATGTAAAAAATCACATTTTACAATCACAAAATTAAACATGATCTGTATTTCCTTGCATGCTACACACTATTGATATGTTGCTGTTTTTGTTTGCAGCACCACCTGAAGAAGCTGGAGGGCCGCAGATTAGACTTCGACTATAAGAAGAAGCGTCAAGGGAAAATCCCAGATGAGGAGATTCGTCAGGCCGTGGAGAAGTTTGATGAAAGCAAAGAGCTGGCTGAGAGGAGCATGTTCAACTTCCTGGAGAATGATGTAAGAGAGGATAATGGATTACCAGGGCTTATTGAACCCAAGAAAGCTGTATATAAAGATATGTTTATAAAATTAAGTGACATTACAGAAATAATGAATTTTCTCCACCTGTAAGGCCACAGAAGTTAATGCTCAGTGCAGCTGTAAAATGTGCGTAGTAGAGCACAATGCATGCAGGATGTGCTAATACAGGCAATGTAAACAATGTGTGAAATAATGTGACTGGATAGCTGAATGTAGTTACACAGGTAAACCAGATTATCTACTACTTGGTATACTTAAATTTTATACACACATTCATTGTTACTGTAACGAAAGTGTCTTTCCTAGTGTTTACTTAACAGTCTATAGCAAATAGTCCATATGTCCTAATGAGATTTAAGATAGTTGCTCCTTTCTGCATTAGGTTTTTTGCATATAAAACTTAATAATATATGATATTCAGCTATACACTTGAAACCTACACAGAAAATTGGCTTTGCTGTCAGCAACATCTCACTCTTTCCAAGGAGGTGCAGTTTGTTAATACAGGCCCTGATTACCTGATGCTATGCCAGCATAACACACTCTTTCGTGTTAACTCTGGTGCAACCAGAAGAAAAGCTTTCACATATTGCTACATTTGTAGAGTTCTGTATTAAAAGTGAGATACTACACTTTTTTCCTCTCTAACGAGAGCTCCAGACTAACTTTTCCACGGGTAGCACTGGTGCGACCAACTTTCTTGGTTAGTTGCACCAGAAGTCAGTTTGATTGCCCCATCCCCACTCCCTTTTTTGATCCAGCATTGCTATTACTATTAATCCACCAAGCATGCTGATGAATAGTTTTTTTTGAATAACCTAGTTATGCAGCATTGTTTTTCAGTGATGCGCGTTGTGATATTTGTAAATACATACACACACACACACACACACACACACACACACACACACACACACACACACACACACACACATATACATATATATACACATACACACACACATTTTGTCAACAGTTCTCTTCTGATATCATTTGTAAACTGGGCACAGTTTATGAGTGACATACTTGCTGAACATGCTTATTGATAGATACAACAATTTGATACAACGAAGAAGGAGAGGCTGCAGAGCTGGAGTGAAGCAAAGACTGCAGAAGACACAGTATAAACTATGTGTACCGTCCATCGTTATGGGGAACGTAAGCTCTCTCCCCAACAAGATGGAAGAGCTATGGACGAAAACCCGACTGCAGAGGGACTACCGGCAATGCAGTCTTGTGTTTCACGGAGAAAAGAAAGAAAGAACTTTCTCCTGACTCTCACGTTACCCTGGATGACTTTCAGCTCCTACTGGCGGACAGAAACGCTACGGGGAGTGGTAAGAAGAAGGAAGGGGGAATTTTGCTTCATTTGTGAATGAGAGATGGTGCCACTTGGGACATACCTGTGTCAAGAAGCAACTTTGCACCAAAGACAATTGGGGGTGAGTAAAACAAGGACAACTCCACTCCACCTGCAAAGTGATGGACTAGTGGTCTTATCGGTCTGCTGTTTAGGAGTCCAGCCAGTGCATGCCTGCTGCTCTCATGTTTGGGAGAGAGCTCCGGACACCAATGGACTTGGTGTTCAGTGCCCCACTAGAACTGGGGATCACTGGGGGGGGAAAGAGATGAACTACTTTCACAGACTGAGGGAGCAGCTGCATGTGGTGCATGACTACACTCGCCAGGCCCAAGCTAACTCAGGTGTCCGGTAGAAGAGGGCCTATGACACCTGTTGCAAAAGGCGGGCCGTCATGCCAGAAGAAAAGGTGTGGGTGTACTGTCCTGCTTGCAAAAATGGGATTTCCTTCAAGCTTCACAGAACAGGTAGGAGCCCAGCAAAGTGGCGGGCTTCTTGTATGAAGTGCAGATGCCGGTGCTGCACCAGGACAGACACGTACCGCCCCCTCGCCCCACCTGCCGCTGGTGAGGGGGGTAATGGCAGCACCCCATGCCCCAACCAATGCGACTTTCCACCTGGCACAGCTCTTACCAGTCTTGAACAGTCTGTTCACCAGCGGCGGCAGCCTGAACACTTGAGGGACTTTGTGTTGAGTGATGGGGTTGCCGAGGACAACTGACCCCTCAGGTGGGGGCTATGTCGTGATTGCGGAGCCCGTCACTAGGACTAATCTGTTGTGCTCCAATGCACCAAGGGAGTTCAGGGTGTTGGGGTTATAAATGTTATTGTGGTTATTATTATGGTAACAATGTTGTTAGTGCTCTATTGAGCTTTTGCGCTTGTTGTGGTTTTGTTATGTTGTCAGTACCGTCAATGAGAAGTGTAGCATGTTTGATGTCTTCAGGCCACTGTGTCTCTGTTGTGTTTTTCCTGCGATCAAGTAAAAGCATGTTCTCGGAGAAGTGTGCATAAAAGACAAAAGCTTTCGCCCTACGTCATTCTACCACCCAGATCGCCACAATACACTCACACAAACGCGACCACATGAAATTTTAACTTGCACACCCTCAAGAAAATGGTTGTATATGCGACCATTTTAGTACAACATATTATTTCACAGTGTCAGGTGTTCATATTAAACATGGTCAGAGTTTCAAGTAATGAGGTAACATATGTCAAAAGTTATTCCTGTGAAAGTGCAAACCACTGTTTCATTCTAGTGGATGACTCAGAATGAAAACTATAAACTTGAAATGAGCATAATATGTTCCCTTGAATGTTTTCTGCTGATTTCAAAGTAGTTCAGTCACTTTGCATGGGGAAAATCAATGTATGTGTTTGTGACAACCTGTGTGTTCACACATCTGTGGTGTGGCCAACAGGTGGAGCAAGTGAGCCAGCTCTCAGCACTGATCGAGGCAGCTTTAGAGTACCACCGGCAGTCAAGTGAAATCCTGGAGGAGCTCAGCGGAAAGCTGCAGAGGAGGTAAGGAAGTTGCTCTGCTGTAGTTGAGGCAACACTCGACTTTCTTGTCAGTAATTACTTTACAGCATTCATTGTCTGTAGGACAATCTAAGTATCCATTGGTGGTTGTTTAGAATCAGAAAAACTTTATTAATGTGTGTAGGGCAGTTGCTTTGTAGCAGTTGTTCAAGACTGTGGAACTTTTACATTGTAAGGAATAAAAGAAATACTGCATAGTTCCCTGTAGTAACACTTTGATTTTGAGAAAGGGATGTCTAAATGGAGTAAAGTCCAGATTATTATAATTTTTTTTTTTTTTTAAGAATTTCTTAACCACCATGAACCACTGGAGAACCCTCAATTCACACTGTCCAAAACATAATTGAAATACAAGTGAAACAGTCGTGATTTTATGAACAACTGGATTATAGTTTTTGCTTGACTCTGTACTCATCATAGGATATCCACAGCCAACACCCGGTCAAAGAGAGAGTTCAAACCAAAGTCCATCCGGAGAAGCATAGAAATGCTGGACAACAGCCAGAACAATGGGCTGTCCTACAGCCCCTCACTCAAATCCACCGGTACAACTGTCTCATATTTGTCTTTATTAAATCACTGCTTTTGTTTTTTCTTGTATGTGACTTTATCCATCAACTCCATCAGTCATCCATTGTTTGGTTTGAATTCGAGTGTTTTTTTTTTTCTGTTTTTCTGTTGTCCAGATATCCAGATCACAAACACATTCAATGGGAAAAGTAAGTATTCATTTATACAATGTTTAGGTTTAAGGCTGTCATTCTTTTGGTAGTTTGGTCCCCCTCCACTTTGCATTAATATGTCTCATATCCAGATGTATGGTAATGTTGCGGAATCACATTAAAATGAAGTGACTGTGTTGCCATTCTATCACCAAATGCAGATTTTGTAGGACATTGATTAAGAGTATTTCAGTTATTGAGTACTGAAAGTAGTAATTTCTCCTGTTCCCCATCCTCCAGTATCCTAACCAACCCTTTCTGTGTTGCTATGTGAGGTGCTTGTATGCTTTTAAATGATCATAACCAGTTAGTGAGCTTACAGCAAACTCGTGCTATAATCATTCTTTAGGTCAAGATTTCAGTGTGCACATTTGTGGAAACCTATAATATGTTACCACAGTTTTGGTTTGATTTTGAAATTTAAAAGTTGTTATTTCTTCAAAGACAATTAAAATTATACGATTGACAATTACTTGTAGCTCTCATTATGTTTCCTGTGTACAATTTTTAAGATTTAGACAATATTGATGGGCCCATTTGTCCCCTTTGCACTCAATCCTGGCTTAAGAACTGTTAATATGATGTAAGCTGTGTCACTGGAGGCACTTTGTTGGAATGTTAGAGTGAGGGAAGAGGGCAGCCAATACATTTTTTGGCCAATGTTGATGACCCTCTGTAAAACATGTTGGCACCCTTTACTGGGTGCAGCCTGACTCTACTTGCGTGCATGCAGTATTGACTGTTCCACTGCAGATTCCAAGGACACCTTTAGGCTGATTCTTTTATCATATACTCATTGTGTGCATTGTTTTGTCTTCTGCTCAACACCATCTCCAATTGTGTTTGCATCTCACTCAGCTGATCATATAACCTCTGTCCCAATGTCATGGCCTGAGAGCCCCACTGCCAATGGCAATATTCACCGTGAGTAACACAAACTGAACATTCACATCTTAGTACAACAGTCCTTTAGATTTATTGATAACATTAACTAATGACAAGTTGGATTCTTAATCAGTCTTGCCACTATCTGGCAAAAACACAACTGATTTCAACTCATCAACTGGGAGTCGCTGGGTTTTGAACCGTCAGTTAGATCAAATATGCAATTTAAAATGAGTTTGAAATTCAATTGGGAGGTTGTAAAATGTAGATTGACTCCACCTAAACTTATCATCATGAAAACACCATTTCCTCGAGCTTTTAATTCAATCTCAAAGTCTGCACTGGCAGATGGCATTTGCTCAGCTGTCATGGAGGTGGCTCAATATTAGTGCTGAATATTGACAAATGAGCAAACTTCATTCACTAAACTTTCTCTTAGCACCATGGACATACAACCACATCCCACTGTCCTCATTAGCAGCTACAATTAGCTTTTTTTGTAGGAACCAAAGCAATATTTGGCTCTTTAAACACATTTTTGTGATCAAGCATTTAATAACGACATTAATTTAGAGATTCCTCAATATTTCACGGAGTTGCAGCCTTGTTTTCCATACACTACAGTAACAGATCAGGTCGGAAAAAAAGCCATAACTCTTTAGAAATTTGTCAATTAAACAATTACTCACTCTTTCTGTGTTTAACTGCAGAGTCTGAGGTGTTGGACCAGCCATGCTGTCGCTCCCTCTATGACTTTGAGCCAGAAAACGAGGGAGAGCTGGGCTTCAAGGAGGGCGATATTATCATCCTTACCAACCAAATAGATGAAAACTGGTATGAGGGCATGATCAACGGTGAGTCTGGCTTCTTTCCTATCAACTACGTGAAGGTCATTGTTCCCCTGCCTCAATGAAGACCAGCACCTCGAGCGCTCCTCAGACTCCGTCCTGCCTCATCACACTTGGCCTCTGTACTCAGCTCAACTGGGATGTAAAAATGCACAGATCCTGATCAGCCTGTAGCTGAAAATAACTTTCGTGTTCTTGTTGTTCCAAGCTGACTTAAGATCAGATGTCGCTGAGTACATTGTTTTTCCTATTGACATTTATGAATCTAAAGCCAACAGAAGCCCAAGCCATTAACTGGGACACTCTGCCTAGTCGGACCACCAGTGTCCTTTGGGTCTGACCAAGGTGAAAATGTCAAGCAGTCGTCAAACTCTGTGTTCCATCTTGTCAGTCCATCACATTAGGTTGCTTCCAGTGTATCCTTATAAGTTTATCTCTTTGAGCTGTCTGTCTTTTCCCTCCCAAAACCTCACCCACACTGAGGCTCCTTAACATTGCTTTAAGTGCACCACCAGATAATGATGACTGCTATGTGAGACTATACAGTTATTTCATTCAATTATTGTCACACTGTTTGCATTATAGGCACATTCAAAACATTTCAAGGTATTTGGCTAATTGTATCAGAATTTCCCTAAAATTTTATCTTGAAATGTCATTGACCTTTTTTTTTACTGCGCTGACCACATGCTAGCTCACTAACAGGTTAAATGAGTGATTGATGTTTAAAGGGTTGATTCACCCAAATTTAAGTTTAAATTTTGAGCTATTAGTCTGTGAGGACTTTTCCGTTACCCAAATATAATGGAGGTGAATGGAATGCCACTTCTGCTGCTTGGAGTATCAAACTGACAAAACAAATTTCACAGCTCTGTAAGAATGGGACTTATTTTTAATTTGAGAGAACTAACCTTTTTTTTTTTTTTTAAAAAGAGAGAGAATCAGCAAGATTATTGCCAGCTTGTCTATTTAAAACAAGTGCAATTTTATGTTGTGTTGCTTTTAATATTTTAAAAACATTTCATGTTCTGTATCATTGTCCAAATACAAGCCTTGATTCTCAGCATCTGTGATGCCAAAGTTCAAATCAAGCCCAGTTTATTTTAACTTAGTTTGACCATCATTTCTGTCCATAATTATAACATTGTACTAAGATGAGGAACACGGTGACATTGTTTTAAAGACGTTAGATGGGTAAAGAAACACCAGCAGTCAGACAACTGTACCAGTTTTATTAGTGTTTTTAGGGCATGATGGAGATCAAAACAGTGCTAAATGGATCTGATAACCAGGTGTATGACTCTAAATAATTGTAAGTGTTGCTCAGCAAAAGTTTTCACAGAAACATTCCTTTGTTGTTTTTTTTAGATATGTTTTATTATTTTGTAAACATTTCAGCAACAGTTCTTGGGCACTTAATGTCACCAGTGCGTGAAAGCCTAACATTCCACTGGGACCATAGTGGATGTATGTGACTCTGATGCCAATCTTGTGTTGTAGCTCAGTACTTTTCTGTTGATGTCTTTCTTTCATTCTAAATGTCGCCTGTTTGCCTGCTGTGGCCTCATTTTTACAACTGTGAGGAACTGAAGTCAACTCTACTGCTCTGAATGTCCCTCTCTCTGTTTACATGCTCTAACCTATTGTGATGTTGTATAACAATCTGGATGGATGCCTTGTCACACTGCAACCATGTGAAAGTGATGTTTTAATTTTGTCCATATTGCACTGACGATTTGAGAATGTACCTCCCACATACATTTATGGGTATGCACCTTTTTTCTGTCACTGTTTTGCTTTCCCTCTTCTTTAGCATTGCACTCTGTGTTATTCACAACAGGATTAAAGTCACTATCATATCAAATACATTTGTGAGGTCAAAATGGTAGATACCAAATTTATACAACCACATATCTTGTTTGTACTGTACTATAATGAATCCATTATCTCAATTATTGTAATGCAGATCAAAAAACATGGTTGTATCACATCTTAAATTCAAAGTACAGTGAGTCTGTAGACGTGGACTATTCTGTGATCTTGTGAAACTCGTACAGCTCTCCTATTAGCTATTCAAAAGCAGCAGAATAAGTGAAAGCTTGCAAATGTGTGCAATGCTGATGAACCTTTTAATTTAAATAGTAGCACAATAACTAGCAGCCATCCCTTCAGAGTCAATTAAATGTCATCAGATAAGAAGATGTAAAAAAATGAGGAATTAAACTAAATTGTGAGAAGCAAAGAGAGAAGCTAAGGTCTATTTACCTCAGTTGAAAACCACGACCACTGGCTTTTATTTACATTTTTGTTTCTAATGTCACCTGTTTTATGAATGGATTTTATTATGTTTTAGTCAGAAACCTCTCTGTTGCCTCATCTGCTGCAGTTTTCACTGTCTGTTGCAAACTCCACTTTCTTCACATGGAGCAATTGTCGAGATGCATTTAGGATTATCTTAAACAACAGCAAAGTCGTGCCACACTCACAGCTCTACTGTTCAAGTTTCTCTCTTCTAATAGAAATACAGATGTTTTTTTATTAGAAGTTTTGCCTCTTAGCAGTGCCATGGAGCCATTTTACTACGTTGATTGCTGACAAGTAAATGCAAATGAAAAATATTTGACATGGCTACAGGATAAATTCAGTGCGTTTTGGTGAGTAATTGAATTGCTTCAGTTTACGATTTCAAACACGTCAACAGACATGACTGGAGACTAAGAACTGTGTCATCTGTTTGAAAATGTGTTTGCATAAGTTTACATACAAAAGAAAGATTAATATGTCAACATTTCAGCAAGAAACATGAATTCACAGAGGTTCACTACAGGTGGTGGACAGAAACTAAGGTTTTTACTTTAGACTGGTTCTGAGACAGATTCTGGGTCAATTTGGATCAGTTCAGATCTATAATGTGTTTGGTTACCAACTGGAAAGCGTTTTTTAAAATTTGCTACCGCTCTGATTCACACCCTCACTTCCTTCCCTTTCAGTAGCAACAGCAATTGAGGTAATGGGTACTGTTGTATTTACAGCTGTCCACCATACCAAAGTGATGGACAAAACATGATTTCTCAGGAACAAAACTGAAACAATGACCACATTTGCCACAATGTAAACCAATAAGATTGTTCCATCCTGTGTTTCTGTGTTGAGGATATTGTTTTTTTATTTGTTTGTTGTTGTTGTTTTTTTTTTTTACTGAAATGAGAAGACAAGAAAAAAAAAATTTTCATTGCAAAGTGGGGAGTTTGGCATGATTGAATAAACCACATGACCCCATCTTAATGTTCTGCTGCCTTTTTTTTAGTGATCAGACCCAGATATTAGACAACTGTTAAGAATTTACACGACTTAATGATTCTCATTTCACAAACAGCTTTTCCCTCCAGACTTATGTGCATTTGCTTGCTATAGTTTTATTCTTAAAGACTTACTAATAATGTGAATAGACATAGCTCCAGACCTAAAGTTAGGTTTGGATGTTTGTCTCAGTATGTACTCTATTCCTAATTTATGTTATTTATTCATTTTTGACCATATGTATACTGAGTTTTCTTTATGTACAATAGAAAGACAGTGAAGAAAATATATTTGATACTTACTGTTAGCTTGCAACTTCGTAGATGTTCAAGATGTTACATGATGATTTGTTTTTTAAATAAAGATTGTGATCATGAATTTTCTGGATACTGGGGAGCACGTAGCACTTTGTGCTATCTGCAGTATAGTCACAGAACCTTACAGAAAAGAATGTCCTTGAGAAGGTTTATTCCTGCATTAAGTCTCCAGACAACAACAGGGGAAGATTTTATTTTTTTTCAGAATATTTGATTTAACCACATATTAATATACCAAAACAACTATATGTTGTTATATCAACTATTTCCAATGTGACTGGTTTTGTAGACTGAACACAAGATAAGCCTATTTCAAATTATTCTTATTATTATTATTGTTATTATCATCATTATGATCAGTTCGCCCCACAGTATGAACGACTGATTCTTTGATACACTAAATTAGGAGCGCTCTCTCAACAATGTACCTCTGTTTGCCTTTGCAGTTTCTCTTCAGTATTCATTTTACAGCCTACTTCTAGACAAAGGAAAGTGGTTGTGCTGTTCTGTGTTTTATTTTTACAGTAGCATAATTTATGCAAAAGGTGTTTTATAGACATGTTGTAAATGAATATATGAATAAATATATTGCGTAAATAAAAAAAAACAAGCAAATATTTAATCAAAATTCACGTGTGTTTTCTTTGTATGCATCTTGATCTGTAATCTATTTGTCAAAATATACATAGACATTGCTGTCCACCTGCTTTTGTGTACTTTGGTCATGTGAGTGTTTTTAGGCCCCTTGGTTCCAGTTACAGGAAAGCTTAATGTTACAGCACACAGTTGTGTCTAGTCAATAGTGTGCCTCTGATTTTGTGTGACTCTCTATTTGTTCCTTTCCTTCACCTTGACAATACCCCCCTCTGAGACAGACCTCCTCACCGCTATACCCAGCGTCACTGTTACACTTAACTTATGCTCTTTTGTCTAAATAGGAGCAAATTTCTGCCGGATGTAAATCTGCTGGAAATAACAAAAGCAAGAAGAGTGAAGGCTACTATGGCAACGAAATATGTGGCATTTAGCAATGACAAATTCAAATACAACATCTAATATAACATCTAAGGAATTTTGGCCATTTGGCACTTTAAGTTAATGGTTCCCAAATTGGTCTCCACAAGGGGTTATAATAATTTTAATCTAATTGGTCTCAAAGTTATTGCTGCTGTAGGAAACAAGAACAAAAATGATTTATTGAACTTCTCTCTAATTGTGATATACATGGTTTTGTATAAAGGTGGGTTGGAAAAAATGATCAGTCCTCTCATCAGTCAAAGATCTCAAAAGGGAATATTTATACCCTGTCTCTATGCTCACTGACTCACATTTAAAACATTGATGTAGGTTTCCTTCTAGTCGAGATCAATCAGACAAATCTACATGTGATATTGCTGCTATTTCACTGATGTTTTTGCTTAAATGGTCCTGGACTTGAACGTTAAATATGTTTAAATATGTTTTACTTTTGTTATCGATTAAAGAAGACTATGTGGTCTAATTTTGGTATGGGCTTCTTTTCAATAGTTTTCTCACAGTGCTTACTTATACTAATTTTTCGGTGTGACAAAAATTGAATATTGACATTGGTAATACTGGTTATCGCCGTTGTCATAAATCTTAATATCGGATACCGGTATCAGCCTGAAATTTTAATATCGTGCATTACTAGTAAAAATTTATTTTGTTTTAGTTATAAATACTAGTTTGTTTGATTGTTCCAGCAAAAGTGGCTCCTGAGCAAAACAAGCTGAGTATCTCTGATGAGGAGATAACTAAGGTTTTCTTTCTTCTTCTTTTTTAAATTCCAGTAAAGAATCCATGGGTAAAGATAAATAAAGGCAGTAATACGTGTCTCCATAGTTTTGCACTATATCCAGACCTCAGCACTCCTCTGCTTGGACACTCTGATCTCCCTTTTACTCTTTAAAGGAAGCCTCTGTCCTTTATAGGAGTCCTCTGTCTTTGGTTGCTCCAGTCTTGTCTCTTTGACCTTCTCAGACTCCTTTATCCTGCCACAGTTCACCGCGCAGGTCCAGTCAGGCTGGTGACCCACAACCAGGTTCACAGTTGGCAGAGAAGTGGTGCTAGTCACTTCTCTGAAGCCTAAAGTTGTGAGAGACAGGCTGTCTGCAGGGAATGATTCATAAACTCCCCTCATCCCTGGACAGCCTCCCCAGGATGTCCTCTCCCTCAGCCTCACTGCCTGATGGATCTTCTTCCAGCCCAGGTGGTTGAGCTCCAGCAGGTTGAGCAGGATGCAGAAAACTCCCACACAAAACATGAAGAGCAGGAAGATGGTTTTCTCAGTGGGTCTGGAGATGTAGCAGTCCACTGACTGGGTGCAGGGGGTTGAGGTACAAAGGAAATGAACAGGCACCTGGAAGCCAAAAAGTTTCCACTGGGCCAGGACAAATCCCACCTCCAGGATAGCTCGTAAACACACATGGAAGACATAGCATTTGGACAAAACTCCTCCAGAGACCACGTGAGCCTCTGCGGTCCTCTCCCTATAGGTGCAAGCTTGAACCTGGCTCAAGGACACTATGTTGTTAGGGTATCCCTTCTGGATGCTCTGAGAGGTGATGCCATCAAGCACATCTGCAAGGCTGTGACCGAGATGCTTATGGGAGTGGATGGAGCAGCTGTCTGCATCACAGCTCCAGTCATATGCCTCCTGTCCACCATCTGGTCCTACATCTGGGTCTCCCTGTCCTGCGATGTCCCCAGGTCCTTGTCTTAGTCTCAATGTGGTGTTGTGGGGCAGCTTGGACAGGTTGTGCCAGGTGTAAATGATGAAACACAGCGATGGTGTAGAGACGCTGATGATGTGGAAGACCCAGAAGCGAGGTTGTGAGATGGGTGCAAACGCATCATAGCAGACGTTGGAGCATCCTGGCTGCAGTGTGTTGCATACAAACATTTCCTGCTCGTCAGTGTACACGTCTTCAGTAGCCACAGCAACAATTAACAGACGGAAAATTACCATGACAGTGAGCCACAGACGCCCGATCATGGTGGAGTGCTGGTGAACAGCGTCCAGGAGACGTTTGAGCAAAGTCCACTCCGTCATGGTGGCCTCTGGCTGTCGGCTGCCTCGAGAAGGGATGAGCTGCCTGGAATAAAGAGCTCTGCTGTGGACTGATCCACCTCTGCTCCTCCTGAACTCCTACCCTACTTGACTTGCTGAAACCTAAAGCCACTCTGCCTGATCTTAGCTACACTTGCCCACCTAGACTACCTTCTGCTCCTGAGTTGTTTTTTTAATTCTAGAAACTTTTATTTGTCAATTTTCCAAAAGGTCCTCGAGTGTAAGAGTATCTGCCCTCCCTAACTGAAGCCTGCTATAGGTCTCCTCTGTGCCTGAATGTTCACTAGTCCTGCTTGGCTGCCTTGAGAACACTGGAGCCATTGTAAGAGAGAGCCACCCATCTTTCATAGATAAGGGTGTCCACTTGACATGAATCACTTGGCACGGTCTGTTCTCTCTCTTGCCCTTAGGATCCATTTTAAAACCAAGAGACATCACTCTTCCTGTACTGAAGGACCTGCTGATAGTGCAGACTGATAGAGCATTTTTCACAGATTAGTCCTCTGAAAGCTAATGGACTCTGCCTTTAATGGATTGCCACATTTAAATGACGACCAGTACAGAGGAGCATGGCCAGTCTTAGACCATGGACAACACTTGTCATACATTGGTATGTACAAAAAGGCTTCAAGATTTTGTACTAGAATACATGAGTGTAAAAATAATTAAGACATAGACATTAAGATTGATGACAGTATAGCTGGCCAAAGATCATTTATGAGGTTTTCTGTGTCAGGGTTTGTTTCGACTGGCCCGCTTGAACCACTTCCCAATCCTCTTATCTCTGTTTAAAAAAAAACAACCAAAAAAAACACTGAAAGGCTATTAGAATCAAATCATTGTGTAACCCAGATAAAACACTTAGCGACCCCTTTCCATACTTCAAACAGGTCATGCAAGCTCCATCTGTGTCCCTGTCTCTGAGCTTTCTATTTATGACATGAACTGCAACATTTAGTACAGCACTTAATGAAACAATGTAATTTAACTCATATCTTAAGGATATGGAATGTAATCTTTGGTGGATCATCTAGCAGAATCTGAAATTTTGCTTCTAATAGCAGAAATAGAAGAGCTGCATTCAACAGTTTTTGTATCTTTCCTAAAATGACAATCACATTTGGAAATGTGTGTCTGCACTGGCGGGGCTTTGAACTTCTCTGACAACTTCTCCCTTTGTTTCGTCACACAATTCGCTTTCCTTTTTGTAAAGGAGTAAAACCAGGTGGTAGAAGGCTATTTTAGCCAGATTGAGAAAAAAAAAGTATATATACACTACCGGTCAAAAGTTTTAGAACACCCTAATTTTTCCAGTTATTTATTGCAATTCAAGTTGTACAAGTCCAATGAATAGCCTGAAATGGTACAAAGGTAAGCACTGAACAGTCAGAGGTTTTTAAAAAAAGGTTTGGTTACACAAAACCGAAAAATAATGTACATTTCAGAATTATACAAAAAGGCCTTTTCCAGGAAACATGAAGTGGGTTAACAATTTAAAGCTGTTCTGCAGCAGTGAAGGTTGAAACAGCCTTAAAAGCTGGTGCTACTAATTCCTACAGGTGTTCCAACTTTTCTTGATTACATACAACCCCCTCTGTCTCCATAAAAGCAGTGCTGGAACACACTGTAGTACCAGACCCTCATGAGCATCAGCTGAACAGTATTGTACTGCAGAAAGTAGTGTGTTGCTACAAAAATGGCGAGAAAAAGGCAATTAACAATGGAAGAGAGACAGACCATCATAACACTTAAAGATGGAGGTCTTTCCTACAGGGAAATTGCAAAGAAAGTCAAGGTGTCAGTGAGTACAGTTTTCTTCACCATCAAAAGGCACTCAGGAACTGGGGGAAACTCTGACAGGAAGCGGTCTGGCAGACCCAAAGCCACAACTGAATCAGAGAACAAGTTTCTGAGAGTTATCAGCTTGCGTGATAGGTGGCTCACAGGACAACAGCTTCAAGCACAGCTTAATAGTGGTCGTAGTAAGCAAATCTCAGTTCCAGCTGTGAAGAGAAAACTTCAAGCTGCAGGTTTGACAGGACGAGTTGCAGCAAGAAAGCCATTGCTAAGACGTCAGAATAAGACAAAGAGGCTCTCCTGGGCCATGAAACACCGCCATTGGACTACTGAAGACTGGAAGAAGGTATTATGGACTGAGGACTCAAAATTTCAAATCTTCGCTTCAATACACAGGATCTTTGTACGTCGTCAGGTAGGCGAGAGGATGGTTCCACAGTGTGTGACATCAACTGTGAAACATGGAGGAGGGAGTGTGATGGTCTGGGGCTGTTTTGCTGGATCCAGGGTCCGTGACTTGTACAGAGTGAGAGGCACCCTGAACCAAAATGGCTACCACAGCATTCTGCAGCGCCATGCAATACCCTCTGGTATGCACCTAGTTGGTCAGAGGTTCATCCTACAGCAAGATAAAGACCCAAAACACAAGTCCAAGCTATGCTAAAACTACCTCAGGAAAAAGAACAAGATGGTAAGCTTGAAAACATGGAGTGGTCAGCACAGTCTCCAGACTTAAAGTCCATTGAGCTGGTTTGGGATGAACTAGACAGAAGAGTGAAAACCAAGCAGCCTACAAGTGCCACACAGTTATGGGAACTTCTGCAACAGACTTGGGAAGAACTTTCTGAAGAATATTTGATTTCTGTTGTAGAAAGAATGCCACGAGTGTGTTCAGCTGTTATATCTGCCAAAGGTGGCTACTTTGATGAGTCAAAAGTTTGGAATATATTTTGGTCCATAAATTGATTCCATGATTTATTTTTCAACTAAAATTGCTTGTTTGTTCTATGCTTTCATTTCAGAATGCAATGACACAAGAAACTGAATAATTTTCAGTAAAAAATTGGAAAAAGTGTGGTGTTCTAAAACTTTTGACCGGTAGTGTATATATATATATGTGTGGTTTACAATTCATTTTTGCAGTCTTTTTCTTTTTAAGTGTAAATATTGTATTTTTTTATTGAACAGTACAGTTTTTGTTATTTTGTGTACATACTTGCTTTATTACTTAATTATTATTTCTTTGTTCTTTATTTTCTATATTTTTGGGATGCTGCTGTGGCATGTAAATTTCCCCCAATGGGGTTCAATGAAAATTGTTCTATTCTATATAAAACCATACATGACTTTCACAAACAAGTAGGAGCAGGACGGGTGATCTGACAAGATGAGCTGGATGAGTGCTGTTTCTAATCTGTGATTCAAAAAAATTTTCTTCCCCGCTGCCACTTTTGTTTTCTATCATAAATTTGAAGATTTTAAAAATATGTTAGAATAATGAATACAAATTTAAATCTAAAATCCACTGTCTATATATACTGTATCAGAATGTATTTAGCCTCCTCAGGATGATCTGACAGCGGTATTCTGCATGACGGTGACAGATTTAGTGGGAGATCTAGTCAAAACCATTAATATTCAAACCAACTGGCTTACCATGATGGAGACTCATTTGCAGGATTTAACTCAAGGAGAAGGGAGATTGAATCAGTAGGAGGATGAAGATCTGGGAGGACCAGTCTTTGACACCATGTCCATATCACAACAAAGACCACCGCAAGGCCAGAGTACACCTATTCAAAGAACTTCTACTCCAGAAGTAACTGGGGGAATACCTCTAATGAAAGGGGGTCCTGACCTATTTACTCCTCACAGTGCTAGCTCTTCAAAGAGGGGAAGAGAAAGGTCACAGAATGGGGGACGATTGCGGGAATACTGTCTGAAAGATGATCCTGATCAATGGAGAGAAACAGAAGCCACCCCAGTGTCAGGGAGGATGGTGGGGACCTTCAGAGGTCAATTGTTGAACCCTGAAGATCAGTCATCCCATAGATATTGGTTGAGATCAGCCAGAAATACCATAGAAGGAGCGAATCAGATGCCACAATTGTGCCCAGCTCTATTGCAGTTGATACCAGTACCAGGAAATTATCCATTGAGAATTCTGTTAAACCACGGTTCAAAAGCAATGCTTGATTTTCATTGGTTGTTTTTCATTTAATTTTTATTTATTATTAGTTTTGTCAGATTCAAGTTATTTCTGTGACCATTGTGGGTTTTTCTTTCATTAACCGAGGGGTACCAACAATTTTGTCCACGTGTATGCATACCCGTATTAATTAGTCTTCTGGTCACTTCTTTTTTCGAGAGCACACCTTCGACCAGCACAAAGTCCTGAGTGGCCACATCAATTACATTTATTATAATGAATAAACATTGGTTAATTTAACCAGGGATGCAGTGGCTGGTTTATCTGAACTGCTATCAGCCACCTCTCTTATGATAGTGCAAAATAGGATGGTGTTGGATATGTTGCTGGCTGAAAAAGGAGGTGTTTGTGCCATGTTTGGGGTTTTGTGCTGCACGTTTGTCCCCAATCATACAGCTCCTAACGGCTCAGTGACCAGAGCACTGGAAGGACTCAGAACCTTCTCACATCAGATGGCAGAGGACTCTGGGACCACTGACCCCTTTGGAGACTGGTTGACTCTGACCTTTGGGAAGTATAAGGCACTATTTCTTTCACTAATGATTTCTAATGCTACTTTTCTTGATATACTAGCATGTTGTGGATGCTGTTGCATCCCCTGCTCATGCACTCTAACTGACTCATCACCACAGCACTCTCAGGAAGCTGCACCGCCTTATCAGCTACCTCTTTTAGCAGCAGTTGATCATTATTCTGATGTTGAAGATGATGAACTTGTAGAATAAGGACACTTGTGGTTTGTTCATACCATAAAAGGTGTGAAAGGAGGGATTGTTGGAATATTTAATTTTGTGAAAGCAATAGTTTACTATTGACACTATCCATCCATCCATTATCTATACACCGCTTAATCCTCATTAGGGTCACGGGGGGGCTGGAGCCTATCCCAGCCGACTTAGGGCGAAGGCAGGGGACACCCTGGACAGGTTGCCAGTCCATCGCAGGGCCACTCTTAGAGACAGACAACCAAGCACACTCACAGTCACACCTACGGACAATTCAGAACAACCTCAACATGTTTTTGGACTTTGTGGGAGGAAGCCGGAGAACCCGGAGAGAACCCACGCTGCACGGCAAGAACATGCAAACTCCACACAGAAAGATTCCGGTGCCCCCACCGGGACGCGAACCGGCAACCTTCTTGCTGCGAGGCAACAGTGCTACTAACTGCGCCACCTTGCAGCCCACTATTGACACTAGCATCATTTAATTTCTATTAAATAATGTGCTGATCTGAAGAAGGGGAAAGAAGGATCAAGCAGGCCTTGAGAGACTGAACTCAGGGAGGCTACGCCAGGTCAGATAGAAGGAATGCAGCTACACACACACACACACACACACTATGCACAGATAATGGTACCTAGCAGTACCTTGCACTGATAGGCATACCATCCCCCTACAAAGTAATGGTAGCAGCTGGGGCATATAGCAGCTAAATAAAGGAAAAGTACTGACATCCAGAGAGTGGGGGATGTTAGTAGGGAGGTTTTACTTTACAGGGCGTAGATGCTGTGGATTGGATGAATCGTGTGCCAATCATGTGCCAAGAGGTATGGACATATCTGTGCACCAACGAAGGGAGAGCTAAGTTTAAACCAAGACTCCTCCCCAGCAGATAGCCATTCATGTTTCACTATTTAAATTCAATGTTTGTGTTTAGTCGTCAATCACCTTGTACTACACTGAATATGAGTTCATGATCTTTTGGATAGTCGTCACTGGAGCACAGATGAAGACGTCGTGAGAGGGCGTCAGCATCAAAGTTTCGCTTTCCTGCCCCATACAGCAGCTTAAATGAATAGGTGGACAAGGCAGCCAACCAGCGATGTCCTGTGGCATCCAGTTTTGCTGAAGTTAGGATGTAGGTCAGCGGGTTGCTGTCGGTGACCACTGTGAAATCTGCTCCATACAAATAATCTTGGAATTTCTCTGTCACGCTCCACGTAAGGGCAAGAAATTCAAGTTTATGGGCTGGGTAGAGGCTCTCACTTTGTGACAACCCACGGCTAGCGTAGGCTACAATTCGCAGTTTGCCTTCTTGCTCCTGGTATAATGCAGCTCCAAGTCCCGTCACACTGGCATCAGCTTGGAGGATGTATGGACGAGCAGGATCTGCAAACCTGAGCACTAGAGCTTCTCTATCAGTGTCTCAAAGGCAAGCTGGCAACTGGCATTCCACTGTTGTGAAAATTTCACTATGATCTTAATAAAGTCCGGAAGTCTGAGTTGTCTTTGTCTTGTTTTATTCAAGGCCTTGAAGGTACAGATCATATAGAGTGTAAGCAGTCTGCAGGAGAGCACACATGAGTACAGGCAGCGTGGTATTCTTATACATGTACAGGCGTGGCCTTCGCTGCAATGGTAGTATAACAATCTCGTTGTTACGGGCAAGGCGGAGACTCAAGCACAGGGGTGTTAGGTGTCATTTTAGGTGTTGGTGACGTGTATTGCAGCCAGTCATGACAACGAAGTACAAATAAAAAGGAGAAACACCCACAGTAACAGGAATCCAACAAGAATTACCAGCCAGACATTACGGTCGAGCAATGATTGTGCAGTTTCCAGTTGTCGTACGAATGCACGATGTTGAGATGTGTGTCTGATGGGAACTGAGTCTCTTTCCTGTCTTCCTTTGCTTAGTCAGCCAGTTCGGATATCAGTAATCAGTTTATGTGTGAATGTGTGTGTATGAGCTTCACTGAGCAGAGTTCGTCGTGCA
>NW_007577878.1:563914-680905 GCF_000690725.1 Stegastes partitus | reverse complement strand
CAGCATTTGGCCAATTTGTTGTTTATGGTCCCATTTTCTCTTTCCACTGCACCTCCACTGGCTGAGTGGTATGCACAGTGCTTCCTAAGGTCAATTCCTAGGAATTCACTGACTTGCACGATTGCTTCGTTAGCAAAATGTGGACCATTGTCGATGGAAATGTTGGATGGGATACCCAATCTTGGGATGATTTCTCTCAGGAGCACCTTTGCCACTGTATCAGCTGTCTGGGACAAAGTAGGGAAAGTTTCAACCCATTTTGACCACAGTCTATGATTACCAAACAGTGCTTTTTCCCTTCAGATGGTGTGAGTTCAATGAAATCCAGTTGTAAATGCTGAAATGGTCTGTCAGGAGATGGATGTGCTGCTATTGCTTGTGGTTTCATTGGTTTACCAGCATTCTGTGTGACACATACTAGGAATGATTCACAGTGTCTCTGAGCTGAAGCTGAAAATCCTTTTGTAAACCAATGGGTGTTAATTGCAGCCAACATCCCCCCTTTTGACACATGGTCTAACCCATGTGTCAATTTAGCAAAACGGGGAAAGAACTGTTTAGGCAGACATGGTTTACCATTTGGTCCCACCCACACACGAGAATCAACATTACAGCCGCATGACCGCCACACAACTTGCTCTTGTGGTGTAGCAAACTGTTGCATAGCAGCCACAGCAGAGAGAACATCCTGTGATAAGAAAGAAACAAGATTGTGTGTGATTGCAACTGAAAGTTTCGCTGCGGCTTTTGCAGCTGCATCAGCAGAGGCAATACCTCGTGAGATGGGGTCAGACAGCTTTGTGTGTGCTGAGCATTTACAGACAGCGATTGCAGTGGGCAGAAGGATGGCATCCAGGAGAGCAGCCACGAGAGTGTGGTTGAGGATGGGCTTCCCGTCAGATCTGAGGAATTTTCGGTGCTTCCAGAGTGTTCCAAAATCATGTACGACACCAAAGACATATCTGGAATCGGTGAAAATAGACACAGCCTTGTCAGTAGCCAATCTACATGCTTCTGTGAGTGCAACCAGCTCTGCCACTTGTGCTGAGACATGACATGGGAGTGGTCCGGAACAGAGAAATGCATGATCTGAAACAACAGAAAAACCCACAAGATTAGTTCCAGTACGAGAGTCACGAGTCGCAGAACCATCAACATACAGGATCAAGTCAGGGTTAGGCAGTGGAATGTTGAGGAGGTCAGGTCTAGGTGTGCAAATCGTGTCTAAGACAGTTATGCAGTCATGTGGTTCGCCGTCGTCTGGCAACGGGAGAAGTGAGGCTGGATTGAGGGTGTTGCACCGTTTGATTTCTACATTTGGCATGTCTAACAGGCCGGTATGGTAGCGGAGATACCTAGCTGCTGACAAATGAGAGGTTTTCTGCTCAAGGAGAATGATAGACACTGCATGAGGAACGAGAAGTGTGAGTGGTGAATAACCAACGATGTCTCGTGAGGCCGTGAGAGCCTTTTCAGCGGCTGCCACGGCGCGGAAGCAGCGAGGAAGACCCGCTGAGACTGGGTCTAATTTAGAGGAAAAATATGCAACCGGATGCCATTAATCGCCATGACGTTGGAGAAGGACAGAAGTCATGGAGCCTCCCTTTTCATCCACTGTTTGGGTGAATGGTTTTGCAGGATCAGGCAAACCTAATGTGGGAGGGGACTGCAGCGCGCATTTTGAGGTCACTGAGCGCTTGTTCGGCTTCGGGCATCCATGTGATGCAGCCAGCCGATGACAGGTTTCGACTGTGAATCATCGTCGGCAGAGGTGTCTCCATCTGAGAATAATTAGGGATGAAACACCTGCAATAGGAGCACATACCGAAAAAGGACATCATTTGCTTCTTTGTGGAGGGTTTAGGTAGGGAGACAATAGCTTGAATGCATTTTGGTAAAAGAGTTTTTCCCTGACATGAGAGAAACTAAGAAAGTGACTTCCGGCTTTGCAAATTGGAGTTTTCAGTTACACACTGTTCTCATGGTGGTGCTGCTATTAATAGATCACCAACATATTGCAGAAGCACTGACTGTGGTGTAAGTGTGAGCGTAGAGAGACTTTCACACAGTGCCTGATTGTAGATAGTGGGAGATTCACAATAACCTTGACACAGCCAAGTGAAAGTGTAGGGCTTGCCATCAAACTCAAAAGCAAACTAGAACTGACTATCTGGGTGAATAGGCACGCTGAAAAATGCATTTGAGAGATCTTTTACCGAAAACCACTGGGCTCTTGGAGGAATTTGAGCTAGGATGTGAGGGTCCTAGACTTTGTTCACTGGGTTTTTGGGTTTTTGTCTGTCTCTGTGTTTTGGTGGGTGTGTCTCTGTTCACTGCAGGCTGGGCGGAGCCGATCAGGGGAGATCGCTGGCTGGCAGCTGTGGCTCATCGGCTCATCAGCTGTGCCCGGCTTAAATACTGGCGTCTCACAGAAGACCGACGCCAGAGGATTGTGATACCTACCTCGGGGTACAGTCAGGCCACGAGCTGCTACACCGCGCTGAGCAATTTTGATGTTCTCTAGCTTCAAGTTTATGGTATGTTTTTCTCTGCCTGTCTCCAGTTCTCCTCCTCGGCTCCAGCACTCGGCACACCTCCAAGCACTCCAGCGTTTGTCACCCACGGGAATCCACGACCACGGACACCTTCACCGGGAGATCCTTTACAAGAGCACCTCCCCACGAGCACCGAACCCTGAGCACCGGACCCCTGCGCACCACCTCGGTTTCCCTCGTCACGGCTCCCTCTCTGCACAAGGAAAAACCCCACGGACCAAGACACTCTCAGGCACCGGCTCTTCGTGCACCACTCTCGGGACCCCCCTTCCTCGGATCACGACCCCAAAGACTTCACTCCACCCCCTTCCTTAAATAAATCCTGTTTCCTTTAACCCTACACCCCGTCTCCCTTTTCGTTTGGGTCCACCCGCATTGTCACTGAGCACGAATCGTCACATAGGATGGTATAAGGATTTGGGACGAGTGGAGCTCTGGCGTGAACAGCGTTGACGGTTCTGAGGTCCTGGACAAATCTCCAGTCATCTGGTGGATTGTCCCGGATTTTCCTCACCGGAAACACTGGAGTTCGCACGGGAGAATCAGGACAGAGAACAATTACACCTGCGGCAAGAAGAGAATCAAACACAGGTTTAATGCCCTGTATGGCTTCAGGTTTGAGTGGATAGTGTGGTTGATTTGGCCTATAGTTTGACTTTCCCCTCATGCTCACTGGCTGTGCAGATTTAATGAGTCCCACATCATATTTGTGTGCAGCCCAAATATTGTGTAGAATGTCAGCTAGTTCGGGAGGAGCTTAAACAGTTTCAGACAGGCAGGTGAGTGTGTGAGAGTCAAGCAGATTCTACATTGCAGAGGGACTCTCAAGCTGGTACACAGAACGCAGAACAGGAAATGCGTGTGTGTATGGGGTTTTGTGTGTGTTCAGAGAGGGAGAGAAACATACAACAGTCATCAGAGTCATCAGTGGGTTCCCAGTCAGTGACCTGTACACATTGGAGTGTGAAAGGCCCTAAATCTTCTCACTGGTCAGTCAGATCTTTAGAAAGAGAACACTTAGGTCCTTCGGACCTCCCTTTCCCAGGGCGCAGTCCCAGGCTAGACCCCTTTCCACTGAGTTCTCCACCCATGCTCCCCTGGAGACAACTCAGCCTTCTGCTTCTCAGTGTTTTCTTTTCAAAAACGCTGATCACAGAAGCACTACTCGCCTACTAACTCATTTGGTTTCGGCTTGTAGTGGCCTGACTGTACATTGAGCCGTCAACATGGTCTTACTGCCCTCTGCGACCCGACCGGCCGGTGACCCAGTCGATAGCGATCCCTAGTCCATGGAACAGGACCCAGTAATGGCTGGTGCTTCTGCTTTGCCTGTGTGCTGTGGCGGTTTCGGGTGGCGTGGCGGCAGTTGGTAGGGAGGAAGTGGGCAAGTGTCAAGAAGAGGACCCTTCATTCCTGTTAAAGGGGGATATAAACGAGAAGCCTGCTTTTTTTATCTGCGTGCTTCTTTTTCTAACAGGTTGAATCTATTTTGGATCATTTGCAATTCTTGTTTTTGTATTTGTTTAGTTTGTCTGCGATTGCATTCCGTTTTCCACATTTTCAGACATTTTCATTACACCATCTTTCTCAAAATGGCTGATTTGGACTGTAGAGAGGCCTTTTTTCAGATCTTGGGTACTTTTACAGTATCCCTGAGTCAGGTCATTGAGCAGCTTGGCTATAGCAGAGTAACCTTTAATGAAGTGGCGATAATATCCTGCAAAGCCCAGTGAAGATCTCAGTTGTTTCAGTGTTGTTGGAATTGGTCAGGTTTTTATGGTCTCTATCTTCTCTGGGTCTGTCTGAACACCATTTTCAGACACTATGTGGCCCAGGCAGTGAACAGATACCTGGAAGAATTGACATTTCTCGGGTGACAACTTCAGCCCTACACTATTCCATCAAGCGTTGCAAGGTGCTTGGTGCATTTGTGACACCTTGGGGCATCTGGTTAAACTGCCAAAAGCTGAAAGGGAGTGACAAAGTCTTCAGCTTGTCTTCTTCACACATCTTGATCTGATAGTAACCAGACTTTAGATCAAGGACTGAGAACCATTTGGAACCTGAAAAGGGCTGACAATGATTCTTCCAGGTTAGGTAGTGGATACACATCGTTTATTGTTTGGAGGTTTAGTTGCAAGAGTCAATACACAATGTGACTTCCCCATTCTTCTTATGAACTACCACGACAGGCGATGCAAAAGGAGATGAAGATTCCCTTATCACACCAGCTTCCAGAAGCTCACCTAGATGATGATGGCTTCAAAATCCTGTGGATGGATCGGCTGGGCACGTTGCTTGAATGGTGTGCTGTAATGTAATGAGTTTAATAGTGAGTAGTTGACGCTGCGTGTTATGTATTGATATGGGACTGAAGGCGAGCATGTGCAGTGACTCAGGTATTCAGGAAGTATGCCAGGAATGCATCAATCGCATGTCTGTTCTGACGTGCTCCGATAAAATTGTTGAGACGATGTTACTCCTGACTGGTCATTAAACCATACATGGTGTCAAAAGTCAACTATGGCAAAGTTCCCACTACCGGACAAGTTTGATTTTGCCCACCCGGAGCTGTGGCCTGACTGGAAACAGGTTCCACAGGTACAGGATCGCTACTAAGCTAGACAAAGAGGATGGAGTAATACAGGTCTGTACCTTGCTGTACTCACTCAGGAGCAAAGCCGAGCATATTGTCAAAACTTTTGTCTATGTAAATGCTGCTGATGAAAATAACTACGATGTCCTGATGGACAAACTGGACAAATATTTTGTGCCGAAAGTAAACGTAATTCATGAGAGGGAAAGATTTCATCAGAGAGTACAGAAAGCTGGTGAGAGTGTGGAGGAATATGTCCGCAATTTACACAAACTGGCAGAAAATTGTGATTTTGGAGCCGTTAAGAATGAAAACATAGGAGACAGACTGGTGAATGGAGTTCTGGACAAAGAGCTGTCACAGAGGTTGCAAATGATGTCGGATTTAACTTTGGAAAAGGCGTGCAGAGCAGCCAGGAAGTTCGAGCAGATTAAGGAGCAAGTTTCTGAGCAGCAGAACATAGCCGCAGTGTTTGGTGAGGTGACACGGAGCCGCCCACAGGGTCCAACTGCCGGCTATGCTGCACGACCGAAAAGTGGTGCCTTTAAACCACCGAGGAGAGAGGACCGTTTCAGCTCCTCCAGGCAGCACTGTTCTGAAGGAACAGCCCGAGGACAATGTTCAAGGTGTGGACAGCTGCACAGTAGGAACGATACGTGTGCAGCTAGATGAGCAGAATGCCGCAAGTGTGGTAAAAAAGGCCACTATACAGTGGTATGCCGCACCTTTAAAGTAAGTGATGTCTTCAATAGAGAAGCAGTGCAAGATGAACCTGAGACATTCTTCCTAGGTTGAGTTACAGTGCAGGACTCTAACTAAATGTCAATTTAGTTAGCTAAGTGAGCTGATTATAAACCCACTCCTCCTTCATTTCTGTACAGAACATGTGCTCACTATTGTTTTGCACATATTTTTTAATGTTTATACAATAGAAAGAGCAGTGTGAGGGAGGAGGCAGTGGGCCAGAGGCCAGCAGCAGGGTTGGACATGGAGGGTCTTCACAGCAGGTGAGGAGAAATTATGAATTAAGTCCTCATAATGTCTCTGTTATAACTGGCTGAGAGAAATATCAATAGCATCAAAGGGATTTTGAGGTTAAATTCTACTACTACTACTGTATTCCTAATACTATTTCACAATGTTGTTTTCCACATATTTTTAAATCTTCATTGTCACAATAGAAAGAGCAGGTGAGAGAGGAGACGGTGGACCAGAGGGCAGTAGGGAGGATTGTGCAGGGACACAGGTAAGAAAAGAATAGAACAATAGCATAAAGCTGACTTTGTGATTCATTTCCTCACCACTACTATTAATTCTATTTTTAAATGCTGCTTTGCACAGTTATTATCTATATTCTTGCAAGAGAACATATATCTGGCTATGGAGATGTAAACAGGATAAGAGTGACTCTAAGATGAGCATTTCCACTGCAACGTCACAACCAGTTTTATTTATACAAAATGTTTTTGTCTGTATTGCAATAGGCAGCACAGGGAGATGGTCAGGTGTCAGGGGAGAGACCAGGCTGCAGCACTGACAGGCAGGGAGAAGCTCCAGAGTCAGACAGAGATACAGCAGAGGAAGCATCTTCTGTGGCCACTTTAAAACCACATCAGCCAGATCCTAAGACCATTGTAGTTCAGAGATTGTCTGACAAAACTCTAAGATTTCATAGTCAATGGTATCAGGACTTCCCTTGGCTTCATTTTATCCCAGGTGTTGAAGGAGCGTTGTGCTTTTACTGTCGCAAAGAATTTGAAAAGAAAACACCACAGCTTGCAAAAAACACAGAGAATACATTAATTTCCACTGGTTTTAAAAACTGGAAGAAGGGTCGTGAAAGGTTTGCATTACATGCTCTATCAGAATGTCACAAAATAGCCTTAACAATGCAAATATATGAGAATAGATCAGTGGATGTGCAACTGTCTAATGTAAAGGCATCACAGCAAGAGGAGGCACGAACCTGTCTGTTAAAAATAGTCAGTGCTGTGCAGGTCTTGGCAAGGCAGGGTCTAGCTCTAAGAGGGCATGATGACAGTGAAGGAAATTTTGCACAGCTATTGAAATACAAATCTGAGGATGATCCTGATCTAAGGAAATGGCTGAGTTCCCGAATGGACTATACATGCCCCCAAGTTCAAAATGAGATCCTGACTATATTGAGCCACTCAAGAATTTGTGAAATCGCAGATAACATCAGGTCACATCCGCAACTGCAGTTTTCTGTGATTATGGATGGAACACAAGATGTGTCAGGAAAGGAGCAGGAGGCAGTATGTGTGAGATATGTTGATCATGATCTGATGGTTCATGAGGAATTTGTTGGCATGTATGAAGTGTCTGTGACCACAGGAGAAAATCTTGCAAAGGTTATTATGGATTTACTGCTTCGTCTGAATTTGTCAATCACTGGGTTGAGAGGGCAAACCTATGATGGTGCTGTAAACATGGCAGGGATATATTCAGGAGCACAGGCCATTATCAGGAAGCATCAACCTCTGGCTCCTTGTGTACATTGCGGGGCCCATTGTGTGAACCTAATCACACAACATTCATGCACAGCCTCTTCTGTTGTTCGTGACTCTTTGCAGTGGGCTCATGAATTGGGAGTTCTGTTTGGCCAGTCAATGGAAATAAAGTCCATTTTTCAGGATATTGCAAAAGCAGAGAGTGGGCCTACCCAGTCTATCAGGCCCTTGTGTCCCACGAGGTGGACTGTATGTACAGGTGCCATTCGTTCACTACTGAGCTTGTATCAGCCAGTACTGCTTGCTTTAGGGTAAATGGCATCTGGTAAGTCACATTCAGCCAGCAGGGCAAATGGCTTGCTCGAAAGATTGCAAAAGGGCAATGTAGTTCTTGGTCTTCTGCTTGTCTTGGAGGTTACAGAGGAATTGGAGTGCCTCAATACGTCTCTTCAGAGTCGTTCACAAACACTCGATGGTATGCTTACTTACTAGTTGGAGAGGTTGGAGAGTATATAAATACCCAGTATATAAAGCAACAAAAAATTGCGCGAGACTAACCTGCTGTAAATGCTCTGCACTTATATAACGCTTTTATCCAAAGCTCTTTACAATGTATTTCTCATTCACCCATTCACACACACATTCATATACCAATGGTGACAGAGCTGCCATGCAAGGTGCTGCCTGCCATTGGGAGCAACTTTGGGTTCAGTGTCTTGCCCAAGGATACTTCGAACTGCCAACCTTGCAACTGGAGGACCACCCACTCTGCCACCTGAGCCACAGCAGCCCTCCTGTAGCTTCTCTCCCAACACTTCTGTCAGAGGAGAAGCACAGACAGCTTGTATAGTGCTCCAGAGAATGGGACTAGCTGAACTGTCTAGAGCGTGTGTGTGCGTGAATTGTCACGTGACCACAAGGTGCCTTCATGGACAACCAGGAACATGGCGTTTCATACAATATAACTTATAACAACCGCAGCTGCATAACTTTTTTGTGGGTTACACATCATTTGACATTTTACACATAATTTTATATTATGTCGCAGTAGTCGCGCTACTACAGTTGTTATTATTGAAAAACCATTTGAGTTGATGATGTTTGACAACCTCAGGTCAGAATATGTAGACAAGTGGCCAGGGCTGATAATAGTAAAGTATGTTTTGATTCTAAATAGGAGGCATTTGGGATTGCTTTATATAGAGAAATGTGACAGTGCATGACAGTGTCAAACTTATTTTGTTGTTTTTGTTTAGTGTAAGAATGAGCATGTGGACTTTTACCTCTATTACATTGTGCTGATCCTGCTTATGTGCTGTATACTTTCTGCAGAGAACATGCTGCTCAAAGTGAAATTTGTCAGAATAACAGAGCCAAATCTGTCAGATTTTTTGAATGCAGGTAAGAGCTTTATTTAGCTTTACAGAACCAGTTTACTGGAGATTAGGGTTCTCACTTTGTATTAAATGTTGGAAATATATATTAGATTTTAACTTTAATGACAGGTTTGAATTCAAAATGTACTATGAGCCCAACAGATAATGTGATGTAGTTTGCTGTTTGATCCAGCAGAGGGCTTTGTAAACCTTCACTATCAGCATGACCTATGACCTGCCCTATTGACCTGGTAGTAAAATAAGCGAGTAATATTATGTTGTTTGCTACAAAAATGGAGCACACTAGTGAGCATAGGCGGCCAGAGTGCACAATTTTGACACCAAAACATCTGTGAAGCAGTATGTGGAAATGTTTTGGTTTCTATATCGTTAATGGTGAGGTAACAGGCAAAAAGAGACTTTGTACAAAGCAGCTGCCGTAAATTGATGAGGTAACTTCAGACCTCGGTCAGTTGCTGTAGTAACAAACTCTATGAACCTAACCTGGTTGGGACCATGTCTTTCTCAATGAACCTTGAGTTTCTCTCTGTCTCAGCCCTCTTTCAGCCACACACGCTATTTGATTTCCTCATTCATTCATTCAGTCAGTGGGCGAGTTTTGGCGTAGCCTAGTTCTACCGTCTGTCAAAAACAATTTTAAAAAGTCAGAGTCAGTAGGCTGTATTAGAAGTCCATTAGGCACAGTAGGTGGCAACTTTGTTCACTAACGGTCCCGTGGATGAAGGTGCAGCATTACTGCACACAGAATTAAATATTCGTCAGGAGATGGTTATTAGACCGCGCATAGATGTTCTAGTATTTCCAGACAGTTATCTTTTTGAGCGGTACAGTTTCACGTCACAGTCCATCATCTACATACACAACCTAACCCATCCTTACATTTGCAACAATACCAGCCATAGTCATGCTCTCACATCCCAGCAGATACTGTGTGTTGCGCTGCGTCTCTTTGCAAATGGAAGTGTTTTGTACAATGTCGGAGATGCAGAGCACTTGAGTAAGGCAACTGTATGCAGGACAGTCAGAAAAGTTGCCTCACTCTGAAATGACTTTTATCTATCTTTGTCGTTTTTCCTGGACATAAACCTGTCAGAGCCATCAAGGAGGAGTTCCACAGGGTTGCAGGTGAATAATGTAGAGATCTGTTAAATGAATTTTAAATTATACTCTGTTAATGACATTATGCTGCAACCTCAGACTTGAACACATTTTTTATATTTCATCTAAAGCTGCTACCAAGTGCGCTTGTCCCCCGCAGGATTGCACCTAAATTAAATAAATGAATAGGCTACCATTCCAGCAGTTTTCCTGTAATATTATTGTGATTGCAAAGGACGACGTTTAAACTTACACATTGAGCCAAGCAGCAATGTTCTCCCACCTCGTCTCCCTCTGTTTTGCAGCTGCAGCGGTGCTGCACTTCTTTTTAAAAACGTGTTCAAACTCACCGTAGTAGTGCATTAAGATTTCCAATTCTAGTGAGGTGAAAAACACAACCCTCCGCTTCCCTGTTGCCATGGTGACTTGTCGAAATGGGGCTCCATTGATACTGGCTTTTTATAGTTGTGGTGCACGCGCCTAACTCCAGGTGAAACTACTCCGAGTTGATCAAACGAACTCAAATCCACTGTTCTGGAACCAGAAACTCAGAGTTTCCTATCTCAGAGTAGATCAACTCAGAGTTCAGGATTAGACTCAGAGTTTAAAAAAAAATAAATCATGTTTTACTTTGTTGGCATACATGAAGCCTTGTTATTACATTTAAACAAAATCCTTGTTTTTATTTGATAAGTGTTATGTTCGGTCACAAGGCTTATGATAGAAGCCTTCAAAACAATATGACATGTCACATAAAGAAACAGAAAAACATCATCTAACATGGTCTTCCTAAATCCTTAAAACTTTCCTTATGACATGCTCAACCTAACAGCTGTGGAACAATGAATTTAATGTTCAATATATTTAGTTTAATGATCATTTTAAAAAGAAGACATACCACACTTGGTTTGGGACAGAGATATTGTAGACCCTCCGTTGAATTGCTCTTTGTCCTTCCCACTGGATCAGCTCCGATGCTCTCGCACTCTCCATCGCTGAACTCTCATCCCTCTCCCTCTCAAGCTGCCAGTAACATATGTCTCTCCAGAGTCGGGGGTTTGACTCAGTACCTCAGCAGTAAGACGATCAAGATCATCGTCTGAAATGTTGGTAAAATTTCCATAGTCCACCAAACCAAGTTGTAGCCTACGGTTCTACAGTGTTCGAATATTTACAGACAGAATTCGAGATATGCCTACCCAGCTAAATTCTAAGTCTGCCATGTAAATCAGCAGAACAGCTCAAATGTTGCACCTTGAAGAAGAAGAACAACAACAAAAAAGCATTTATTGACTAAGTAACAATAACTATAATGGAGATTATGAGTTTTCCACTGCATAAGCCGTCATTCCTATTTTTTATCACTTACCTTGGTCTTCCTCTCTGAAACGCAGAGCTAGCTGCATCACCTCCCTCAGTAGCTTCTACTCACGTCTCTCCAAGAGTCTCGTAAATTCCTTCAAGATGGATGCACAAAATACGCTCAGCAACGTTTTGTTGAACATTACTCATAAGCAATAAAAATGGTCCAATAATGGAACTATGATCCTCCATGTGACATACTGTACATTCTAAACTATTGGTGTCATTTGGAGTATTACCAGCTGTTGCAAAACGTTTTCCAGTTCAATCATGTATTGAAATTTTTCAGCAGATGCCATTTGTAAAACCAGCAAGTAGCCCTTTAGTGACAACAATACAAGTAAACATGGTGGATTCTCAATATTTAATTCAGTTTCATTATATATATATGGTATAAAGGATATACAGGCTGTATATATATATATATAGGCAGGGGGGGTTCAGGTAGTACCGGCTTCAAGACAGCAAGCAGGAGACAGAATGGGGACTGGCAGAAACACTGGGTATGAAAGTCTATTGTCTGGCAGGGAGTGGTGGAATGAGCCTTATGGAGTGAGGTGATCCCCGGAGCTGTCTCCAATACCTGTAATCAGGCACACTGGACCAAAGTGACAGGAGAGGGAGAAGGAGCCAGGCAGGGGCTGAAGTGGGGATCCTGACATTTGTCTTGACTACTTGGTACTGAACAACTGTGCACACAAGTGTCTTATCTAAAACAGCTGCATAATTTCCTTCCTCTCAAAGATGTGAGCCTCCAGAGAACTGAATATGATAGAATTGCGACAAAGGTGCACGATGATATTTTTTATCTAAAGGAGAGAGGCATAGGTCTGACTTCCAAAGTACAGAATTAGCCACCATATGTTTGGAAATAGACGTCAGTCTAGACAGTTTCTGAGAAAGAGAGTACACTTCTTGTAGTGTTTGATTTCTCTACAGAATTGCCCTTTTCGAAAGAAAAAGAAATGTTTGTAAATGTACTTCAGCTGAACTCTGGTGAAACAGAAGGCCTTATTGCCATAGCCCAGCATGTCACAATACGGGGCGCTTGTTCCTCCTGAGATCCACCACTATCTCCTTGGTCTTCTTCACACTGATGCAGAGGTTGTTGTCTCTGCACCATTGCACCAAGTGTTCCACCTCCTCTCTGTATTTCGACTAATCATTGTCCGTGATGCGTCCCACTACTGCTGTGTCGTCCACGAACTTCACTGTATGACAGCTGGGGTGTCTCGCCGAGAAGTCATATGTTAGCAGAGTGACCAGAAAGGGGCTCAGCACACAGCCCTGGGGCGAGCCAGTGCTGAGGGTGATGGAGGAGGAGATTTTGTTGTGGATCCTGACAGTCTGAAGATAATCCTAATTTGCTGCTGCCCCTTATCATAAGGGTTCTTTCACTTTAAAGATTGTTCCTGTATGTGTTTGCATTTTTCACTTTTGATGGCTGAAAAAAATAAGTGACACAGAAAACTTACTTGGAAACGTGTTTCTCATTTTTACCCCTGCCACTCTGGAGGTACCAGAACTAGGCTGTTCTGGTACAGGCCATTATGAGGAGGCTGTCGAGAAGGACACATTCAAAGAAGAGGCTACTGGGTGTGGCTATGATTACAATGAATGCATCGTTGCTTTAATTTCTGTTGCATTGAATTTGATAAATTTGCCTTTACGGGTTCAGCTGCATCAGTGTCCACTGACTTGATGTTATGAGGCTGTTATTCACCATTATTTTCGAACTTCAATAAGGCAGAAGTATAAGTTTGATGTTTGCTGGAGTTTTATCAAAAGCCTCACTTAGTTGAATTCTGTTATTTATTTATTTATTTATTTATTTATTTTGGGGTTGAAATCTTCAAAATTATGTGTTTGACAATTTCTTAATTTTATGTGTTTGTTTATTTTTATTATTGTTGCAAAACCGTAGACCAGGGGTCTCCAATCCTGGTCCTCGAGAGCCACAGTCCTGCATGTTTTAGAGGTTTCCCTTTTCCAACACACCTGCCATAGACTATATATAGATGGTAGCTTACAGGCCTGAAAAGTGAAGCTAATATGAAAGTCCCCTAAATCTGCATTCTTTACAACAGGGATCAAGACCTCTGTCTGTAAAAAGAAGTGTGTTGATTCTCTGTCTGTCTGAAGTCTGTTCTTTCTCAGAAACGTCACTGACGTCTGCGGTGACGTGTCTTTATCCACTGGTGGTTTCGTGGAGGCGTGGCCCGTCAGGCAGATCTGACAGATTGGCAGACGGGGTCATGCCTCCAGGAAACCACCAGTGGATAAAGACACGTCATGTGACATTTCTGAGGAAGACTGATGTGACAGTTGAAACATGTCGAGATAAAAACAGCTCCTACTTAAAAATACTCATTGTCTGATAAAAATAAAAATAAACCTTATACCTATAATCAGAGTAGACAAAATGAACCTAATCATGCAACTATTGATCCTGCTCTAAAACCTAATACTGAACAGTTGCCATTGACGCTGTAATTTGTTTCACTCTGCTACATCTACATACATACACTGACAGCCTATATTCATTCCTCACTTTGCTTTAAGGCCAATCCCATGATAATGTCACCTTTCATCCCCCTTTACTCTACATTCCTCAGCCACGTGGAATTATTTCCCTCGTTGTGGTGAAAAGTTCATGACCACCAGAAGTATGATTAGAAGTACATCTTGAATATAATAAATGCTGCATGACTGAAGGACATCTCTGCAGAGGACTGCAGTGCAGGGATGGAAAGCTTCTGTAGGGAAGCATAGATCACACAGTACTGAAATTTTACTGTACTGTATAGTAAATGAATTGATTAAAGGACCTTTACAGAGACAAATACAAGCATTCTGGTACCAGAGTTGATGTGTATCAAGTGTTTCAATCCATTAGTGCATTTTGGATGTTACATTAACAGCTGTGTTGAACTGCATGTTGGTAAAAACAACTAAACATTTTCAAGGGAACTTAGTATACCTGAAGGTCCTGTACCATCAAATGTTTGGACACGCCTACTCATTTAAAGGTTTTTCTTAAACATTTCATGTAGTGAGCAAAACAAGTTCACAAAGCCTCACAAATCAAAAATCTGAAGTGCATATTGAGGCTTGCTTCGTTAGGAGGCGAGTGACGTCGCTGATGACGAATGAAGCCTCCCTAGTTTAGGAAGGGGTTTGAGTGTTTTGATTTATGAACATAAAGCACAGTGAATCACCGTAGACTTTGCGTATCAGTGTTTATGTTAGAGTTTTGCCAATTTGCCTGTGACATAGAGAAACTAGTTTTTATGGAGCCTAAAGGGAGAAGGGTTTCCCCTGTATGGAAACACTTCTATACTACTATAATATTCACATGTGAAAGAGTTTTCTCCAAATCCAGAGAAGTTATTTCCAAAAACAAAACTGACTGTGTCCAAGCATAGTGGAAAAAATATTGTTTCTTAGTAAAAATCAATAAAGTCGTGATCACCCCAGTATTCATAAGTACAATCACTGTACCCAACTTTAAAAAACATTGCAACAGTTTGAACATAAACGTCTCATGTCCTGTTGGATATATTTAAACATTGACTGAAATCATACTGGCAAGTTTTGTTGACATTAACAGACTTCTATTACCCACACATGAATCAAAAACAGATTAAATAAATGAATGACACAAAATCAGGGCTGCAAGGTGGCGCAGTTGGTAGCACTGTTGCCTCGCAGCAAGAAGGTCGCCGGTTCGTGTCCCGGTGGGGGCATCGGAATCTTTCTGCGTGGAGTTTGCATGTTCTCCCCATGCAGTGTGGGTTCTCTCTGGGTCCTCCGGCTTCCTCCCACAAGGTCCAAAAACATGTTGAGGTTAATTGGTGATTCTAAATTGTCCGTAGGTGTGAATGTGAGTGTGCTTGGTTGTCTGTCTCTAAGTGTAGCCCTGTGATAGACTGGCGACCTGTCCAGGGTGTCCCCTGCCTTCACCCTAAGTCGGCTGGGATAGGCTCCAGCCCCCCCGTGACCCCAGTGAGGATTAAGCGGTGTATAGATAATGGATGGATGGATGACACAAAATCAAAGTAAGGTGTTTTTATTTCTATTCTTGGCACTGATTTTTTCCCATGCTGACACTGTTGCAAGACAGCGAAGAGGCCGTCACAAATAGTTTATTTGTTAAGTTATGCCATTTGTATTTTTGCTGAAAGACGAGACTTCCGACTCTAATTTTGTTGTGTGTATGGAAGCGTATGCATAATGACAATAAAATGGATTCAAATTCTGATGGTTGAAATGACAATACATTTTTTTAATCAGTAGGGGGGTTTATGTGAACTCGAAGCCTCGAGAAATTAACCTTTTTTTAATCAATTGCATAGAAAGCTTCAAGGCTATATGAGGCTTCATCTGGCCATCACTACTGTAAGTGTAAAGCTCAAAAAATATGCTTACTCGTCCTGTGCTTCCGGTCCGTCAGGGTGTTCGGACAAATGTGTCTCCTGGTTGAAGCACCTGTTGTAGGTTCTGGGAGGGACCACAGGATGAAATGGTGTGGGGGGTGTTTTGTTCAGGTTTTAGGTGTTTATTTATGGTTTTATGGGTGTATTGTAAATATGTTGATTTTTTCTTTGTTAAAGTTAATGTTTGTAAATATATGTTACTATATTTAAAAAGGCTTTATAGAAATGTTAAATAAAGTATTTAATTTTGTCAAAGAATATAGCCTCCCTGTGTCTGTGGTGGCGGGTTAAGCTTCCTGGTAGGAGGCTTTAAAGGGCTGTCAGGATCTTCATTTGGGAGCTGCTACCGGTTGAAGCAACATATGCTCCTGAGAAGACCTTTTTTGTTGAGCCAACTGGTTCGAGAAAGGGTTAATTTCTTGAAGCTTCATGTGCACACGAAACCACCTACTGGCCAGGTGTATAATCACAGCCGGCTGAATCTTAACACGTGTGATGCATTGAATATATGTGTCTGTTATGGCTCTTGGGAATGACTATGAATTACAAAAAGTGTATGACCAAATAATTTGTCTACATAAATGATCACATATGTGTATAATAAAATATTGTTGAATGTTTTCTCTGTGTGTAATTTTTCCCAAAATAGTGACCATACACGTCACCCTATTAGTGATTCCCCATTCCTCCACCAGGGAGGCTTTCACACAAGCTATCTTATCAGCAGTGTGTGACTGGGGGAATGCCTGCACTCCCAACAGCATCGAACTGAGCCTTGTGTTCTCCTCCACAAAATGGCATGTTACAGCCAGGTAGGCATCCATGTTGATGGATGTCCACATGTCAGACGTAAGGCTAACAGCAGCCACCTTCTCCACTTTAGCCTTAGCCTGCCCCTTAGCAGACTCATACTTGGCCTCTACCATGGCCTTTAGGGCCTAAAGGAAAAATATATAGTGCTGAATTGTGAGACATACAATAAAGTACTCATTCATTTCATGTATGCACCCACACATAGCTGCCTTGTAGGGAGAACATAATAGGGATCCAGTTTGGACACAAATGTTCTGAATCCAACGTCATCCACAACACTGAAAGGCTGGGTACCCTTCACTATCATGGAGACTAGGGCTTCATCCAGCTCTTGTTTTCTGGTGGCTGGTTAAAAGAGAATAAATAGTGTCTGTTACCAGTCTTTTTTTGCACAATAAACAAATGTCAGCATGGAAAAATTGTGATGGTGCATAATATTGTAATGACTTACCTTGGCTGGGTGACGCTTGTTGGAGAAAACTGTCTTTCTCCTTGTGTTCGTTTCTAAAGATGAGATTCAGTTCGGTCTCAATCAATCAATTTATTTACACATTGAATATTGCATTACAGATCTCTGGGTCAAACTCTCCCTAGCATCAGACAGAGCAAGACTACTCCTTTTGCCTCTGACCCTTCTTTTTACTACTAAGTCGCATGATGCCTGTTCAGGTTGTAAAACAACTGATTGGGGCCCATCTTCATCACACTGAATAGTTGCCTCCTTATATGGATTTCTTTTCCTCCGTCTTTTTCTCCGTCTGTTGCTTGTCCTGTGAAACCATATAAGGAAAAGACCCAAGCAACTTCTTCAAAAGAAGACATTTCATGACTATGTGCATATATGTAACTTCTTTTATATTTTAAACCTTAAGGACTATACTTCACACGTGATATAATATATTTATACACAACAAGCTCCAGTTTCCTCCCTATTCTCATTCAAGGCACGGTAGGGCCTTAGCATGGATGAGGTGTTGTTATTGCATCCCAACTCCTCGGAGCACAATAAACATTTCACCTTTAAATAAAATAAGAAACAGTGAAAAATACAGTTCTTCATAAGTAAACCTAATGCATCTGAAATATTGTTAATTGCAGCTTACCTCATTATTTTATTATTAGGACGGAACAAATCAAGATGCTCCCACATAGGGGAAATCCTCCTCTTCCTATCTGGCTCCATCCTCCTCTTATCCTCTCCTCACTCTCCTAAATCTACTATCTCTCTCGCTCCTAAACTCTCCAAACTCTAAACTATCTATCTCCACAAACTATATAAACGCTATCCAAACTCTAGTATCCACACAATCAAGACTCTATCCATACTCTGAACTGACCGCAGCTCGCCTACAAAAGCCTTCATTTTGAATGGAGCCTGTGGGGTTTATAATGCTGCCAAAGCCTGCGCCAAAATCTGAACCACTTGACGAAGCAGTCACGTGGTACAGCTGGGCAGCGAGACTTCGGATGTCATCGTTTTCGGCTCCTTCCCTAAATGAAGCAAGACTCGATACGCGCTTCCCGGAAAGGCCCCCTCCATTACTCGACACACGCTTAGAAGCCTCGGCACATCTTGTAACATCACTACTTCATATCATATCATCATATACATCATATCTTGCTATCATACTCGGCCTTCAGCCTCTTCCGTCCAGCTGCTGGTGGCCGTTCCATACACCCCTCATGTAACCATGGTAACAGTAACTCCCACGTGTAAGCCTCATGATGTCTGTGGTTGAAAATGTCCTTATCTTGATTCCCATTAAAATTGTCATCATTACTTAAGTTTAGCTGTAAGTGTCTGCTGTTCAAGTAAAAAAGTTCCCTTTACTAAGCTGCTTTTTGTAATAACTATAAATGATTCCTTTCATATATTAAAGAGTTTCAAAATAACTCAAGTGTGAATTACATTTTCATTTACCTACATATGCTGCCAACTTCAGAAAACCTCATATGTAGCAGGTTTGCGTTTCACTTCCCCAGCAAGTTCTATGTGCCAGTTCTTCTTGACTATTGTGACTTGCAGCTTCTTGTCTCTTGCGTCATAAGAAAACAGTCACAGTTGGAGAGTTCCTCTTTCTTCTTACCAGCGTCTACTGTTGGAGTTTTATTCACAGCAGTGTACTGAAACATCTCTTTCTATCAACAACCAGTAATGATCATTTTAACGTCACAATGTTTTCAGATCACAAAAACAATCAGAGCTGCCTTCACATGAGGCTCCCATCTTAATCTAATTAAAGGTAATCTATAAATCCACAATGTGATGTTTTACTTTCTTAGTCACATTTCCCACGAAAATTTGCTGCAGCAGCTTCAGCGATCACTTTGTTTTCTAAAATAGGCATCTGAAATGAATCATTTCCTGCTCTGAGCTGTCAGTCTCTGCCCCGTCAACATGTGACATATGTAGATGTGAAACTCACAGTTACCTCACTAAGCAAACCTCAATCTGGCAGGAACATGCTATGTATTGAACTGCGGCAACATAGGAACAAAGAGACACGATGTGGATTATTCTTTGTCTAATCACCCTCATCGGCTTTTCTACATCCCAGACTGGTGGTGAGTATGCTTCACATGTGATTGTTGTTTTGTTTAAACTTGTGAGGTGAACTTTAACTCTTAATATATCAAGGTCGTAGATCATCAAACCAAGAGAAAAGTCTCTCACGGTCCTCTTGTCAAAGGCTGGGGGGACGCTAGTACAGCTATTAAACCAAGAATGCGATGTGTTGAGGTTTTAACCTATTTAGCTGCTAATTTTATATCCAGTATACCTCCATTAGTTGTGCTAATTGTGACTTCTTCTGTGTGTGTCACTTTGACAGACCTCTGTGACGATCTCGTCAATGATTGTCGAAAGGATCATATCAGTTGGTTCAGGTAATGGTAGTGGTGGATACTAACTCTTTCATATCATAATTGTCAAAAAATAAATAAATAAAGAAATGACAGAGCCTTTTTCTTTGCTATTTACTTATAGCCTAAAGTCGACTTAGCTGTGTTTGTTCACCCAAAGCCAATCAATACTTATTACAGCAGAATAAAACTGTAATGAATAATAACTGTGTAACTCTGTGTTCGAAGTGCTGAAGTGTGTTAAATGTGTGTTGGTAGTTGTTATGAGGACAGAGTTGCAACCTGTAATCCTGGACCAATGGGGCGTCGTGCGTCAGGCTTCTTTCGTGGCATGATGAACTCATCACTAGAGGTGAGGTATTTTTGTGAAGTCTGTTGCTTCTTATAAGTAACAAAGAAATCTGGCTTTTTGTCTACTTTATATGCCAACAAATCTGACCAAGTAAAATCCTGCTTTTTACTTGGTGTACTGTATATCCAATATGTGTACAGACTTATGGTTGTTTATGGGTTTCAGGCTGAAGCAAGGCCTACACCTCAACATGGAGTTCACATTCCCTCCTCAGCTCTCCAGCAAAGCATGAGAGGTGTGTCCGGGGACGCGGTCCTGCTAGTGGCCACAGTGATCAACAGCACCTATTTTAAGGTCAGTGGATGTAAACAAACAGATGAAACAGAACCTTAATCTTTTTGTGCATTGACATGTATGAGTTGTCAGAAAAATTTCAGGACTGGTGTCACAAAAGACATATTTCAAATCCAAACTACAAACTACAAATTTTCCCTTCGAAGTAATCCCCCTGGAGACTAACACACTTCCCCAGCCTTCTCTGCCATGCCGCCATCCACTCCTGGATGGATTCTTCCGGGATCCTTCGCAACTCCGTCCTCACAGCCATCTTGATGGTATCCACGTCTTCAAAATAGGTCCTCTTGATGACCCCCTTGAGCTTGGGGAAGAGGAAAAAAACACACAGAGCCAGGTGGGGTGAGTAGCGAGGTTGCTCCAGCACGGAGATGTTCTTCTCAGCCAGGAACTGTGGGATGCTCAGGAGCAGGTGTGTTGTCATGGTGAAGCAGCCACGACTTGTTCCGCCACAACTCTGCCTCTTCTCGTGCACTGAACGGGTTTGAAATATATCTTTTGTGACACCAGTCCTGAAACTTTTCTGACACACCTCGTATATTTATGTAATTATAATTATTCAAAGCAGCACTGTCCCTTATTTATTAACACTAATTGCCATGAACTGCATCCACTCACAGTCAGCTGTTGTCCACTTTGAAAATCAATGGACGGTTGATCCCACGGCTAATGTTGCTGCAATTCTTCCACCATTTTTAAAAGATGATTTACTTCTAATTAACTTCACACCAAAAATGTCATGTGTCCAATCTGCAACCTGTTATTGCAGCTGACAGGTCCCAGGCAAGGAAGAGGAAGGGGGATACGACGCCAGCCTGCTCACATACCAGGCACTGTTTTGGGGGAGTCAGTCCTGGCAGTAAGGGCAGGAAACCATCCAGTCAGGAACCTCTCACAACCGGTCAGGTTGATCTTCAGGCACGACAAACCGGTAAAATGACAAACCTACCTTTGCTGCACTAATAATCATTTCATTCAGTAGGTTCATTCAGCCTAGAAACTTAAGTTCCTCTGCTGTCTTAAGAATGTTAGTTACCAGTACTTAGATTAAATAATTTCTTCAAAGTCATCTTTTGGGTTGTGAAAGTTTAAAACTAACTAAGTTAAGAATCAAAAGTGAATTCAACCAAGAGTCACAGCAAGTTTCCACGATGTTTTCTTAAACTACAAAAAACTAGTGTTTCTGGTGAGTTTTAACTATTTAATATTGTCAGTTTATGTGCTAGTTTTGTTTCAAGTAAACTCTCAGCTGTATATTCATTCACCTCATCATTTTAGGCCAAAGTGCCCCAAGTTATAAGAACTCATGTTCCTGAAATTTACCACCGTCGCCTCACAGCTAGAAGGTCGCTGGTTCGCATCCCTGTTAGGACACTCTGGATATTTCTGCGTGGAGTTTGCATGTTCTCCCCGTGCAGCGTGGGTTCCCTCCAGGTTCTCTTGCTTTCTCCCACAGTCCAAAAACATGTTGAGGTTAATTGGTGATTCTAAATTGTCTGTAGGTGTGAATGTGAGTGTGCTTGGTTGTCTGTCTCTAAGTGTAGCCCTGTGATAGACTGGTGACCTGTCCCGGGTGTCCCCTTCCTTCACCCTAAGTCAGCTGGGATAGACTCCAGCCCCTCTGCGACCCTAGGATTAAGCGATGCATAGATTATGGATGGATGGATCTTCCTGAAAAAAGAAAAAGAAAAAAAAGGAAAAAAATTATATAAATGACATCAACTTCAAATTACGGAAGCCGAGAGCGGTCGTTTTCCGCTGCTGTTCTTTCTTCGCCGTTTTCTCGAGATAACGAGTTAGTTTTCTCGTTATCTCGTGAAAACGAGATAATTTATCTCGAGAAAACCAATTTGTTCAGCCTGTGTCATACCTCGAGAGAAGTAAAGTCTGATGCGTTCATCAATGACAGATGATCCTCGATCTGACATTTTCAGTCCGTTCTCGGCAAAGTCACTGCTGCACTCCAGAGCGTCACTCGTTTCTTTGTAAACACAGGCATCAGTATCCAGGGATAATTATCTCGTTATCTCAAGAAAACAAACGCCGTGTTCCTGAGATAACGGAATAATTATCTCGTTATCTCGAGAAAATGCAGTTTAAAAAAAATGTGTGGCCATGATCGCTCTCGGCTTCCGTAGCAAATTAACAAAACTCACTTTTTTTTTTTTTTTTACAATAAGTAAACCAAAAAAAATTAGCTGATTTGACTAAATTCTCTAATGATGTTTTACAGTGTAGCATCACACTCAAAAAACACATTTACCTCTTTTCCTTTTACTTTGGATTTACTTTTTGAAAATGTGTTTCAGGTTGGAAACGGAACTTGTGTGTTTTGGCAGGAGTCCACGATAGACGATGGAACAGGTAAGTTAAGAAAGCCTGCAGTACTTTTATGGTTAAACAAAAAGGAGAACTCAAACTTGCACATTGTGTTTTAGGTCACTGGAGCACAGAGGGCTGTGACACCAATCACACTGGATCTGAATTTATTTGCAGCTGCAACCACCTGAGCTTCTTTGCTGTGCTTGTGGTAGGATGATGACATTTTTACCGCACATTTCCTCTGAGAATGAGTAATTTTGTTAACCCGAACTGAATCTCTCCCCCCTAATCTTGTTTGTCCAACCATGATTTAGATCATTAGCTAACTAGTTAACCAGTTTGAGAGGATATTTGAAAAGTCCTATAGCACATCCATACCATGTAGAACACAATAACATTCCAGCCATCGTATTACCCCTTTTCATATAAGAACTTCTACTCAGGCAATATCAATATCAATTTCAGAACATGTAATTGGCCACAAAATTGTCATGTACAGAGTTTGGAATGCACTTAACAGAGGCATAGGGCAGAGCTTTACTTCATATATATATATGCATAAACTCATAGGCTACAGTCTCCTGCGTCTACATTTTATTTTGAATTGTACCTTGTTTTTTCAGAACCCAGTATTATCAGTGGATAAAAGGAATGCTGTGTATCTTGACTATATCGCCTACATTGGATCAGCTCTTTCCATTGTCTTCACATTTATCAGCTTGATCATCTATATTCGTCTACAGTGAGTTTTTATTTTTTTATTTTCTTTGACATACAACCATTATATCTGATTCATGTTAATAGGACACAATATAAATAGTGTTAGATTTAAGAGTGCATCCACGATAGGACCAGGAGGGGGTGGCATGGATTTCGATGAAACTTGGCCAGTTTGATGGGGTCCACCCAACTTCAGTCTAAGATTAAGGAAATTTGGTGAAAACAGGGGGAGTTATTCACCCCCTTGTTTTGATTTTTTTTTTTTTTTTTTTAACAAAAATGACCAAAAATCGCCTTAAAAAATTGGTCAAAAGTATAAAGCTCTACTGCTATAATAATTGAGCCAAATCTTTTCAAATTTTCAGTGAATGTTATCCTACCCAAGGAAATTGTCAACGCTTCACTCTCCTATGATTAGTTCTTATCACACAAATCATGTCAGCCAAGACCACCCCTCTCATCCAATAGTAAAAACTGTTGAAATACCCAAAGTTTAGACCAAAACATCTCCAATGCCGGAGCATACTTTAAAAAACCGAGCAAACCATCCAAAAGGTGGGACTAAATACTAACATTATTTGCAAAAAAAAATCTTTGGGCACTCACTGAATTATTCTACAGGAGGACTGCAAACACTTTCTCCATCACAGGTTACCCGCTTCAATTTTTTTTATTAGAACGCCCAAATTCTGTAATTATGGTACAGCAACAGACAGAAAATGCAGCAAAATGGTTGCACACCATAAACTTTAGTGAAAGAGAACCATTTTGAAAGCTTTTGTTTGTCCTCAGTCATGAAAATAAGAATCAGCAGCTTAATAATGACCTCTACTATTGTATAAGTGAACTACGTGACAGGATTTACTCTTTGCTAAGTCAAACCAGGAGTCATAGAACACTATCAGAATGCTTACTTTGTCTGTATATGAATGTTAGAATGATTGTATGATAAAAAATTTGCTTTTGTTCATCCAAAAAAAGGAATAATACATTTGCTTGAAACTTGCACGACTGACATCGTATCTTAATACAGAAAACCTTATCAAAAAGACGTCTGAACTACTGGAAATCAGTTGATTTGGTTGTGACTCAATGTTGGTCGCTTAATAAGCCTAAAAAGGAGAAAAGCATTTGGCTGTAAAATAATCTGTTTGCTGCATCCTTTGCTTAGCTCTGTCCAAGACAGTTGTGATTAGTTTAAAGAAACAAACAAACCCGAGAACTTCTGTCTCTTATAGCAGAATGATTAAGAGGTTCAGTCAGACCATTCTATCCTGCAGAATACGTAGAATATGTTTGACTGTGGTTGCTGGGAAATAGTGAAAGAATCGTGTTGTGTCAGCTGTGATTATTAATTACACAATTGTGGAGTTGTTTGTTGTGTTTTCAGTCAAATGTTCATCGATGATTTAAAGATGTTTAGGGTTTTCCTGACTTTTGGTAGTTCAATAAATTGCATTAACATTGTAATGTCACAAACAGGCGGTGATCCTATAAGCACCTGATCAAACATGACTGGAAAATGAGTCCAATTTACTTTTTTTTTTTTTTTAAATGGGGATACATTGCTTAAAAGTATAGTGTGCTTTCTGATGGTATGTCCCGTTCCTCTTTTTTATACCATTCAAGCCCTTACAATCTCACATATTCAAACACTACAGCTGTGATGTCATCTATCTATATCTGTGAGGGATTAGTGCACCTTTAAACTATGAGGATACAGCCTCTGATTATCATGGTATGTCAAAAAACCTGAGAAAAATATAACAAGGACAGAATCTCATATCCAACCAGAGCATTCAATAAAAAAAATGTAGGGACTCATTGGACTGTGTGGAAGTATAGTGTTCCAGTTTAAAGTGCCAGATTGAACTGAATGAAAAAAACATTTGTCTGAAAACGATCTACTGTTGTTTCTCTTCTAGTCGGCGGCGTCCTGAGAAGGCCATCAGTGTGCATATGCAGCTAACTGGGGCATTGTTTTGCCTCCACCTTTGCTTTCTGCTAAGCAATTTTTCGGTGCAGCTGCTGAGTGAGAATGAGGACAGCGTGGCTTGCCAGATTCTGGGTTTCTTTTTACACTGGTCCATACTGGCCACCTTCAGCTGGACTGCTCTGGAAGGGTTTCACCTCTACCTTCTCCTCGTCCGAGTCTTTAACATCTACGTCAGGAGATACCTGCTAAAACTCAGCTTGGTGGGATGGGGTGAGTAGAGTTTGGTTGGGACAATGCTTCTCTCAATCGCTGTCCAACAGATCAAATACAGACAGAATTTTTAAGAACATTAGAGAGTAACAGCCATGTAGATGCTTAAAGAGCGACTTGCAGGTTGACAACTCTGTGAAATAGTGTGTAGAAAAATAACGTAGAAGCTAGATTAAAGATAAAATAAAAATAAAAATTCCATTTATGCACACCAGTAACATTTAGGGTTGACTTTGTATCTGTTGAATCAAAAAACAAAACATGGCTGTGATATCACAAAAATGACAGTAAGGTCCACTTTAACAATAATAAATATGGATTGTAGCAATAGTTTTGATACTAAAGAGGTTCATAATTTATATTTATGCATGTATGACAGACAGCGTCATAATTAGAAACCTAGTGGGTGTTAAAGAGAACAGGAACACATGAGGATGTGGTCATTATGCATTCATTCAGCATTCATTATTTTCAATTCAATTCAATTCAATTCAAATAACTTTATTTATCCCCTGGGGCAATTTAAAATTTTATGAACGAATGACATGAGACGAATGTGCTGTGATAATTTTTTTTTTAAATGTAGGGAATATAAACAATGTGGGTTTCTTGACATTCAAAACTATTCTGGTAAAAATGTTATATATTTGTTGAATTCAGTTTTGTTTTTTCTTTCTTCTTCTTCTTTTTTTCAGGCCTTCCTACTTTGGTTTCAGTGGTTTGTGGGATTTCAGGTGTTTATGGCAAATACACTCTACAATATAAGAATGAAGGCAACCAGAGTTCAGAAGCACAAATGTAAGAAACCATTACTGTTATGTTTTTAAATATGCATAGGAGGTTTGAATACTCTGCAAATTCATATTGTGATTTTAGCTGTGGTCAGATTAATTTACTGCCTCCAAAAAAAGCATATTTTCATTTCAAACAATTTCTCATTAAATATGTCATTCTTGGCTTTAATTTCTGTTTTTGTTTTTTTATGATGGGCAGATGCTGGATGAACACGCACTTCAAACAGCAGGCAGTTTTAGTCAGTTCCATCACCACTGTGGCCTTTCCCTGCCTGGTGATACTGTGTAATTCCTGCATGCTTGGACTGGTGGTGTTTAACCTCTGGGGGCTACGAGGAGGCAACAGAAGCTTTGAAAGCGGCAGTGAGCAGAAGAAGATGAGCAAAGAGAAATGGAGCAGATTATGGAAAGACAGCGCTACACTGCTGGGCCTCAGCTGTGTGATGGGGTCAACCTGGGGCTTAGCCAGCATCACATACATCACATATATTTCACTTCCTGGGTTGTATGCATTCACAATATTGAACTCCCTGCAAGGTCAGTATGTGAAAGATCTTCAGATATGGTATGCACTGGACTTTGATGATTTGCCGGAAGACTTCAATCTTTCTTTTCTCTTCTCAGGTGTGTTTATGTTCCTGTGGTCTGTGGCCTTGGCCTGCAAGTCTCGATCTGACCATAACACATCAGTCAGAGACCCTTCTACTCAGAAAATGATGACAACTAGTTTTAGTAACTGATGTTCACAGCAAAGAAAAAATGTATTATTCATTATGGGTCTTCACTGACCTTTTGGGCTTCAGTCATAAGAAGTTAACTATAAGTCAGAATAATAATAATTTAATTTCCTGATGTTTTGCTGTTTCTTTTTTTTCCAATGTTTTATGTAGAAAATCACACATCATGATAAATATCCTTGTGAATAATTTTTTTTACCTGTAAAAACATTGTATTGTGTATGTACACGTCGCTACCTAGGTTCATAGGAGCTAAGAGTAATAGCAATAACCAACGGACACAGGTACAAGTAGTTGTGATTTTTTTTTTAGTTTCGAAAAACCACTGAAACAGTGCACAATGTAGTTACAATGCAATACATATGGGCCCAATAAACTAAGGAAAAAAATGTCTCTTTGAAAATGTTCTTCTGGAAATTGTTCATTGTGGATCCAAACAAAGTTCAAGTCAATAAATCGGGGGGATAGTCACTGTCAAGGAAAAATATCCAAAGTCGGCTCTTGTTGATGTTGGTCAGTGGACTGACACAATCCTACCAAAGAAGCCACTGAATGGTGTGGTGGAGACTCAAACTTCAACTGGGAGCATCAAAGTTCAACTGGGAGGCTCGCCATCAGCTGGATCGCTGGTCAGCCTCATTGAACACAAGGACTGGAGCTTCACTTTTTCCACACTTCAAATAAGACCTGACCAAGAAGGCGGTTTTCAACAGGTGAAGCCAGGACAAACAAAAGTGCTTCTTCAACAGTTCTCTAACAGTGGCTATTCTAGGTTTTATTTTTAGGGGGGCCAATAGGGGGCCTATGCTATATTTTGGGTGGCATCCAATTACTGATTTATTCGTAGATGTAGCCTATAGCAATTTTTCAAGAAGTGTTCTTTACTTGTACTCACATTGTATGACTAAATATAAACCTAACCTACTAAAATACATCTAACAAAATCAACATGATCTGGTCGGAACATACTTGGACAATATGGAATGTACAATAACTGCTACTTTCAAAAGCAACTCGTGAGTCAGAACTGTCACCCTGAACCTGTCTGGGTTCATTGGTCCTACCCTCACATGGCTTCTTCTTAAAACTACTAAAAATGCTGGCTGCTCATCTTTTTGACATTTTTGACACCCCAGGCTGCTGCTGTAACACAGACAAAATGCCACCATTCAGTTGGAACTCAAACGTGGGATTAGGAATGCCCTTGCTGCTCCCAAAAAATATCTGTGTAAAGTGTCTTCATTTAAGGTTAGTAGACTTTCCTTGTTTCAAAAACCTGCAATATCACTACATCTGCCATGTGCTGGTTCATTAAAGCTCTGGCTCCCATAGATCCCAGCTCTAAACAGGATAACAGAGATCACAAAAGACAGCTCAGGATTTTATTTTCATTAGTTTTCATGATCAAACCCAGAGATCAGCTGACCAATCTAAAAATAATTGAATATTGAATTTTATATAAATCGTCAAAGTTTCAGTCATGTGGGGGCGTGGCTATTTGATTGATGTGAGCAGTAAACTCCAGAAGTTGGTGCAGGTTATTTATGTGTGTATTGACCAGAGAAGAGAGTTAGCATCAAGAAAAATTTTAGCTTTAATGCAAATTAGCGAATCAGCTAGCTAACAGTCGTAGCCTGGTTAAAGTTAAATGTAGCAGCAGGTCGCCAGTCTATCACAGGGCTACACTTAGAGACAGACAACCAAGCACACTCACACCTACGGACAATTTAGAATCACCAATTAAGCTTGGACTGCGCGGGAGGAAGCCGGAGAACCCAGAGAGAACCTACGCTGCATTGGGAGAACATACAAACTCCACACAGAAAGATTCCGGTGCCCCCACCGGGACACGAACCGGCGACCTAATTGCTGCGAAGCAACAGTGCTAACCAACTGCTCCACCTTGCAGCCCCCAACACAATAATAAATTTGAATAAATCATGACAAAATAATAATAAAACTAATAATATCATATTATTTTGCCATATATTAACAATATTTGAATTATTAACAGATTTAAAATGAGTCTTTACTGCGTGTTTATTAATTTTAGGGTCACATGAGTGTGTATGTAGCTCGAAAAACTTTGCATCATCATGTGACCTTGGCCCGGGCTCTGATTGGCAGCTGCAGACTTTCTCACAGGGCGCAGCTCATTGCTTCCTGGACCCGCCCACTTTTGCTGTAAGCTAATTAATTTTGTCTTTATTTGCTTTTGTCTTCTGTGGTTGGATATCAGAACTGTCATTTGACGTTCTTACGACTGCACTGTTAATACATATCTGACACGGTCACACGGCCTTTCCCTTCCTGTGACAGCTTCTGTTGTGATGGCTTAATGCATTGGCCATGCTGCCGATGGAGAAGACGCTGCTCACAGAGATGAATGACTTCAACCAAAAAGTAATAGAGAAGTTTGCAGAGCAGAAAGAGAGAAGAGCCAATATTAAGTTCAATTAGTAGGGCTCCAGACTGCATTTGGGATCTTTTTTAGAGAGTGTGTGAATTGATGAGTATAATGATCATGAAGCTGTATTAGTGTCGCTGTACCTGGCACAGGAAGCTACTGTGTCAGTCACAGTGGTGGAAAGTATTACTTTTATAACTGGTGTATAACCACAGTATTTCTGCTTAAAAATAAGGTCTTGTGAAAAACAGAGCGCACCTGCATTCACTGATTTTCTGCTTGTAGAAAAGACTGCGTGTAGAATACGTGTAACTCAGTTTAACCTCTGACAAATCTGACATGAGAACGTCCTAGTTTATTATTTTTTAAAGTCATTTTTGGTCGCAAACGTGTCTGACCACATCACAGCCACCAAGCAGCAGCTACCACAGCCTGCTATGTGGGGTTTTTGGGAATCGTTGTGTCTAACAATAAGAAAATGTTCAGCAAGCCATACGTTTTGTGTGTGACCAGGTGGGAGGTGCGACCAAATGACAAAGTTGGTCGCACCGTTGCTACCAGCATTGAAACATCAACACATTCAGGACATGAGCCTCATTAATACCTTTATTGCACATTTAAAAAATACATTATGTAACCATTCTGAACCGGAAATGTGTCAAAGTATGTAATAAATGGATGAAATAAATGTGTTGCCCAGCTTACAGTGAAGTATGAACACTGAACATAAGACAGGTGTGCTTTATGGAAAGAGGGAGCTGAATCTGCAGTTCAACATTATTGTTATTACTGGAATAGATGAGGAGGACATCAGTGCTGCTCTTCCTAACAGGGATGAAGAAGGACAGAAGGCTCGTCACCTCAGACAACCTCAGCTAAATGTTCATGTTCTCTGTAGATCTTAGATCACATCAGACTAGATGTTCCCAGTGATCCACATCATGGCTGGAAGGAAAAGACACAAGCAGTAAGAAAAAGATCTACAAGTTTCTCTCATTCCAACTCCTGGAACATTAAATATGAGAGTGAACACAGCAGGATGTGACTGTAGCACAACATAAAATGTTTCCCTGGATGAGGCCAAAGAACATTTTACTGCCTTTGAAGGACAAAGTTGATTCTTTTTATAACAAAGTGTGATAATGTGATTAGTAGAGAAAAAGGAAATCTAACACTCTGATTAAATGAGCTCCACAGTTGTCTGATAAAACACTGTAGTAGAGAAACAGTGTGCTGGACTGATTTACATGGAGAAAGTAACTATGACTGACCTCTGAGGTTCAGTGTGATGCTCATGTCATGGTGATCACACCTCAGTAACTTCACTGTTTCTAAAGAGAAGGAATCATTTTCACAGATCAATTTGTCTCCGTGAAATGAACAAAAGCTGTTAAAAACCAAAGAGCAGAGACATGAACTGAACTCAGCTTCATTCATTGAACTGATAGAACATCAATCAGTAGCAGTGTTCTGAGGTGTAACGTTAGCTTGGTTTAGTTTCTGCTGATCATGACGTTAACAGACTGTAATAACGTCATCAATCCGTTATGATTGATCAGCTGTGACCAGGGGTGGACTGGGGCAAAAAATCAGCCCTGGCATTTTTGGCCCAGACCAGCCCACAACATTATTGGTTGACTGAATCAAGCACTGATTTTTGAATGCAAGGACCAAAAACTGACAGAAAGGTTGAATTTTTACAACAAAAATACGAAGACATCTTCAGAGACATCTACAGAGACCTGTACAAGGTTGTTGACAGGTTGGAAAAAAATTGCAATCCAGTAGAGCAAATACACTATCTGCATATATATGCTCTGCTTTTGTTGCTGCAGTGACACCTATTGGACAATAGGTTGTACACACACCAAATCAAAAAGACTTTTGCCCAAAAGCTTTTTCTTTTGGTGGCCATTCTGTGCTTTGGCTTGATGTCTTGGGCTGGCTTTCTCCCTCAAGTTCTTGAGTTGACTTGCCCTGAACCTGGCTGAGCTGGACATGGGTAGAGAGTGTATTATTGGATGAGGAAATAGCTCAAATACGAAAAATAAAAAAACAAAACATAAGAGCCATTCTCAAAATGAGTGAAAACCATTGTTTTAGAATCACAAAAAAACAACAACAACAAACAAACAAAAAAAACATGATTTAGTATTTTAACATTTTTGCCAAGCTTCATATACACTCACTGGCCACTTCATTAGATGTACTTGTCCAATTGAATGCAGTCAAATGCATCAGCTCTGCCTTTTGTCCCCATTAATGTATGTTAATTGGACAAAGGTATAAGGAACAGACAGCTCAATATAATGCACTCAAGGACCGCACCACCATCCACTATGGCCTCAATGATACACATTTTGTGGAATGATGAGACTCCTGACAATGTCAACAAAAAATAAAAATGTGTAAGCTTTGTAAAAATAGAAATTATGGCTTATTAGTTGCATTTGATTGCATTAGATTGCACAGGTGTACCTAATGCAGTGGCCAGTGAGTGTATCTACATATAAAATAATGAATAAATTAATATATTGATAATAAAATATTTGAGACTGACAGCATCAGCATGCAAAAGAGAATGGATGGTAATGGATGTGTTTAGCATAACTCAGTGACTCCCAAACAGCACATGACATGGCACAGCAAAAGGCATGTTTGCTCTATTACATTAATAGGCTTATGTAAAGTGACACATGCTAATGTGTCTGCATGCAAAAACAGCGTTTTTGTTTTTGACCATAGTGTGTCTTTAAAATGTATCTCTCTCTCAGCTAACTTCGCGAGTAGTTCTGCTTACAGATCTGTTACAAGGTTTTATGAGGAGCATTTTCTTTTTTGTCATTTTATTGTTGTTTGTGGCGTGAAGTGGACTCAGTCCCTCTTGGCATACATGCAGCCAGCGAGGTATATGCTAAATGTTTACAGTGTGTTTTAGTCGTGCTGCTAATGTGCGTATGTATTGTATTGTATGTATATGTGCATCTTTGACAGTTCGACGGTGGGTTTATGTGGAAATAACGGTAATATTGCATACAGAGCTCTTCCCCACCCCCGTCTTGGCCTCTCATCTCCATACTGCTGCCGCCAGCGTATCGTCTGCTGCTGAGACGGACCAGGGGTCCGTTTCACAAATCAGGTTCAACAAACTCTGAGTCTAATCCTGACATCTGAGTTGATCTACTCTGAGATAGGAAACTCTGAGTTTCCGGTTCCAGAACAGCAAATTTGAGTTCATTTAATCAACTCGGAGTAGTTTCACCTGGAGTTAAGCCCGTGCATCACAACTATAAAAAGTTAGCATCAATGGAGCCCCAATTCAACGAGTCACCATGGCGACCGGGAAGAGGAGGGTTGCGTTTTTCACCTCACTAGAATTGGAAATCTTAATGCACTCATACGGCGACAACACCGCTGCAGCTGCAAAACAGAAGAAGAACGGGCAAAAGGAAAGAAATGGTTTGTCACACTGAAGCACAATAGCAAACCCCAGAGGTGCCAGCTCGACTCAGGAGCCACGGCACCCCAAAGCAAATGGAAAAGCCAAATCAGCTGTCAAGATTGCAAAGAACCTGCTGCACAAGGCTGCTCAGGATGGCAATGACCCCTGGAAGGCTGTGTTGCACTGGTGCAATACACCAACGGTAAATATGGACAGCAGCCCAGCACAACATCTCATGTCCCGTTGTCTTAAAACTTCCATCCCTGTAACCAACAAACTCCTGGAGCCAGCAGTGGTGATGGGGGTTACGGAGAAGCTGTAATACAGGAGGGACTTAGAACTTGCAGTGGAGCATTTAAGACATCTCCAGTAGCTGCCTTGCAAGTTGAGTTAGGTGAGATGCCATTGCATATAAGGAGAATTCAAATAATGATGGCATACTGAGTTAATTTGCAGGGGCATAGAAGTTCTCACCCTACAAAGGCCATCCTTCAGGGCTGCTGGGAACATGATAAAATTCATTTTAACAGTTTTGGCTGGATAGGAAATATTATAGCAGAAATTTTAGGATAAAATCAGATAGAATACAGTCCCACAATCCCTGTCTCACCTGTTCCTCCATGGTTGTTCAAAATTCCAGTAATGGATCTTAATGTCCAAAAACAACTCAAAGGAAAGACCCCATCAAGTACACACAATTATATCCAGCAGCACTATAGTAATAAATTAATCATCTTCACAGGTTGTTTGTAACAGCCAGAAAATGGTGTTACTGGGGCAGCAGTGTTTGTCCCTCAATGGGGCATTGCTATTCAGAAAAGAACAACAGACTGTCTCTCTGTATATACAGTAGAATTAATAACAATCATTATAGCATTGCAGTGGCTGGAAAATAACTGCATCAAAAATACAGTGATAGCCTCAGACAGTTGGGCAGCCCTCACCAGTATCCAGTTATTAAAATCATGTCAACTAGACCTAGTGTATGAAATTCTTTTGCTGTTATACAAGTTACAGAGTAAGGGAATGACTGTCTGCTCTCTTTGGGTTCCTGCCCATGTTGGTGTGGAAGGGAATGAAAGTGTGGATAAACTGGCAAAACTTTCACTCAAAAATCAAACAGTAGACATAAAAATACCATTAAAAAAATACAAAAAATGTAAAAAAAAAAAACAAACAAACAAAAAAAAAACGGTCAAGAATACTGGGATTTAAATGATACATAAAGACACTTATATAAAATCCAAAAACATGCTGGTCAGAGCAGAAGGCTGGGCAGGAACCAGGCAGAAGAGGCAGTCATTCCCCTTCTGAGAACTGGACACACCAGATTAAATTATGCACTCCAAATAAACATAAAACAAACATCTGACTGGAGCATGTCAGCACTGTGACAGAAAAGAAATTGTTCAGCATGAGATGCTGGAATGTCAGCAATATGAAGATGAAAGGAAAAAACTATATGCAAAGTTGCAAAAAAACCAAGGTAAAGCTAACAGTGCAGAACCTCCTTGGGGGGAAAGGAAAAGAAATATTAAGAGAGCTCATTGAGATTCCTAAAAACACAGGACTTCTAATTTATTTTGGGGTTTTTTGTTTTTTTTTTTTTGGTTTGTTTTTCGTCTTGCCAAGCTTGCTCCACACTCCAGTCCGGTAGGTGGCGGTAATGCACCTAAATGTTGGATGCCACGCGCCAAATCAATCAATAGAAGAAGAAGCAGAAGAAGAAGCAGAAGCAGAAGAAGAAGAAGAAGTTGTTTGTGGTTCCCGGAAATAAAGGCGGAGTGAGCGCTCTAGCATTCTCCACCTCTCTGCCAGCCAGACTAACCAGAAACACACAACATGGATCCAAACACGACAATTCTTCGAGTCAAGAGAAAACGGGGAACCGACCCAGCAGACGCGTTGTTGCTGGCGTGTAAACGTATCCGGCCAGAATCGTCTCAAAGCACAGGCGAAACGGCACCGGAGCCCAACGAAGCCGAGGTGGAAAACTCGGTGTTCAAACTCGTGGCGACCGTAGCTACACAGGTGAGAGGCCCGCCGGATGACTGCTGTGTTAGCACTGCTGGCTAACATCAACGCAGCTGGCAATGAACATGTTAGGAAAGCTCTCGGAAAAAATAAGGCTCATTTAGCTTGGCAGTACAAACGTAACAATTTAGCACAGCTGAGCTACTTGTAGCAATGTGAATTTAACTACTTAAAGTGACTGTTGTTTTAAAACCACCTGCCTTGTATGCTAGTTGTTGTTAGCATAGCATCCGGCTAGTTAACGCTGTTGGCCAACATTAGCCATGTCAGCCCCAAACTACAGCAGCTTGTGCTATCGTTAGCTTATTTTGTTGACAGTAGACGTAGTTCTGACGTGACTATGGACCTCGAAAATTATTTGACATTATCAAAACGAAAGATGTGGTAACTTTAACGTGAGAACATATTTAAATACGTAATAATAAACGCCGAAGTCATACCCATCATACTTCGAGCTAATTAGATTAGCTAGTGAATATTCTATGTGGAATTTTACACCCACGTTTTATGATGTAGTTTTCATACAGACTAATTTAACAGCTTTTTATGCTCTTATTTGAAATGATGGGCATATGTGAACTTGTTGATGTTTTTCCCCTCACTGAGACATTTTGAGAATGCAGTTTTACTTTGATTCAGTGAGAATTAGGTTTGACAGTAAGAGATGTATGATGAGATGTTTTCAAGGTTTGGCACATAGTTTTGTTCCCCACATATTCTAGGAGTGGGGGATTAAAGTAAAATATATTCTTCTGTCCATATAAGAGACTAATTGATTCCAATGTTATTACTAGGATGCTCCTGTTCAGACACAGTTTCGACAGGCTTTGGCTCGGCCTCGCATGGCCCATGCATTGCGCCCTTCTGCTGCCAGTTCACAACGGGTAATTGGGGACCTACGGAGCACAAAATGGAGCACCCGCAGGGAGGAACGCTATCGAATACTGACAAGCCACCGTACAGGCCTGTTAAACCAAGCTGAGCAACAAGCGCCCCAGACGGATGCTCCAGAGACCACAGAGGGAACTGGGACAGAGACAGACAAATGCTGGGGTCTTGGTGAAATCCAGGTGGTGGATCTCATCCATGAGGATGTAGAGAACCAGGACAAACCTTCTGGCAAGGTGAGTTGAGTGTTATTGTGTTTTGTCTATAGTGGTAGCAGTTACCATACAGCCTACTGGTATTGACACTAGGATTCCAACAATCCCCAAAGCTCTAGTTTGCTGTGTTTTTAGTACAGCACACATAATGTAAAGAATTAAGGAAGTTACAGAAACAATCGTGTCTCACTGGCTGCTACTCTTTGTCACAGTTAACAGTGAAGTTTGTGTTCTGTTGCATCCTGTCATGCCGACACTACCACTTTGAAGGTTCTCAACCAGATATGTGCTTGCATTTTGTTCAGAAATGTTATATTCATAGCACTGGACTTTCTATTAGGACTGTCAGATCTTTTTTTTTAAACACAGTGTTTCGATCTCCCCATTTTGCACATTAACTCTTTTCGTAAAAGTCTCAAACGACCTCAAGAGAGTGTTAAAAACTTTATTGCAAAATTGGGAAGTTTTTTTTTTCTTTCTGTTTTTCCTTTTCAGTACCTGAAAATGTGAACATAAATGCAGTATGGATACATTGCTACTGATAAATACCTCTCTGTAGTGCTGGAAGTCCATCCAAAGTGGTGAGAGTAACTGCTGTTGCAGTTGATAAATTGTTAACAAGTGACTAAACATCCCTACAGCCATTGTCATTGCATTGGCATGTTCCAAATCTGCAGGGGGAGACTGCAGGAACGTAGTAGGGAGAAGAACTTGCTTTCTGGTCTGTTTCTGTCATGTTAAGCTATTGGGCAAATTCTGGTGATGTGTTTGTGAAGGACTTGGCAAATTTAGAAATGTTTCCCACTCTGTCCCTGACTTCAGCTGAACAATGCTGGCATACATTTTTTGTCTAATCCACTTCTTGTCCAGTTTCACTGCAGCTAACCAGGAAACTAGTGCTTCCACAAAATACATGGCACTTGAAAATCCTCTGGCTCTGGCCTTGAACTTTGGTTTGTCATTCATGCACGTAATGTGGAAGTGTGAGTTTGACTGTGCCGATAAATACCAGTTATTGCCTGGTACACAGGGCGTATTGTAGTTTTATACTGAGCACTGAGTGGTTTAATACATATACTGAATTGTCTATTTGACAATCTTTTTTTTTCTTCTTTTTTTAAGTCTCTGGAGATGTTTATATATATTTATTTATTTATTTTTAGAAGGTAGCCAAAATAGATGAATACATTTCGAAGAGTCAAGTACAGTGGGCCTGAATCAGTTAAAAACATGCATATTAATAATATAGAAATATATAATCATAGCTAAGACACTAAAATCTAACATAATAATCAGCCTCTCTTCCAGTGGTTCACTGCAAATGATTTTACATCTGTTTATTGTGTCTTAACTTTAATATTTTTCTTGCACATTGATTAAACAGAGCTGATGAGCCTGTATGAATGAGAATAGTTTTATTAACAAAGTTATAACAATTCAGTTTCCATAATGACAAAGACAATTTAGGTTTTGTTCTTTAAAAATTGGCTATTTTTAGGCATGCTGTTTTATTGACAGTATGAAGTGTTTTTTTTGTTTGTTTGTTTTTTGATAACATATTTGGATGAAGAGGGGTCTTCCATTGAAGAGTCTGTATTGGTATCTAATTGTGGCACAGCACCCAGCCCTTACACTGAGTCACACTGACAGACTGTCACATTCTGTTGGAATTCAGAGCTGTTGGCCAACACGCCTGCCAGGGGAGAGGGTAGACTGAAGTTATTGCAACAACAGCAGCCTTCTTTTTTTGTACAAAACACTGCTTTTAAAAAGAGTGACACAATTTTTTGAAACTGGTGAGCTTTTTGGCATGATTTCCCTGAAGATCTTTGGTGTTGCAGTGAGAGTTTAACTGCATTTCCATATACTTCACCAATGTGAGCCTCTTGAGTGTTTTAACCTCCCTCCTAAACTGCTGTACTGACTTGTAGATGAAAGTCAAAAATCCTTATGAGAGCCCTGTAATATATGCTTAGAGTTATTAAAGTAATAGGATACACTACTTTTAAATTGGGGATGATCATAGTACATTTGCTGAACATTTTACACATTTATTTGTGTTTACTTGTGTCACCACCGACTTTCAACAGATTTACAAGCAAACATTTAATAACTCATTGTTTACATGTTGAAATATAGTTTTAATACAAAAAAATAGATGTGTGCGGTAATGACAGGCATGTAAGTGCTTTAGGTCTGAGTATATTGTGCCTTAATTGTCTTTGTCAATGTCATATGGTCGGTGGGCAGATTTTAACACCACACCTGACAACAAAGCAGTAGGTTGTGTGGGCATCTCCAAGAACACTTGTTGTTTTGGTTCATATAAGTTCAAAAGGGCTGGCCAAAGTGGGACATGCATGAGAGGGATCCACCTGTTCACAGTACCACAGAAATATCATCCAGAAAATCAAGACTTCAATCAACATCGGTAATGTGGACAACCTAAGTAGTTATACGTTTGTTTCTTTGCTCTGTTTGTCTGTAAAGACCCTGTCCTCAGACCCAGACGAGATCCTGTGTAACAACACCAAGATGCTGCGGGAGCATCTGAGCATATCTGGAGAGAGATTGGGAGAAGAGCACCAGGAGCATGACGAGGACTACGTCTACGATCTTTACTACCAGGAAACGGTCACACCAGGGTGGATCCAGGACATCCTGTCTGTCAGGGCCTACGCCGATGAGGGAGAACTGGTGTGTGTGGATGGATGGACGGACAGATGAATGAGTGCTGAAATCGGAGTGAGTGAATGAAGACATGGGTGAAGTAGTAGAAATTTTGTATTTGAATAAATAGGTGAGGGTCAGTGGACACACAGCTGGTCCTGACTAGATATTACAGGTCTTTACCTTCCTGCTGACTGGGCTACATGTGCTTTGTTAATTCAAAGAAGTGGCTGTGGAACAAACAGGCTAATGGGTATCATTAAAAGTAAGGAAGTAATATGGAAGAAGGTCTGGTCTGTGACAATTAATGTATATTTATTCAGGTCTAAAACCTTCCCACCACCTTTTTTTTTTTTTTTTTTTAAAGGTATTTTTATTTTAAAAGGCTTTTCAAAGATGTTTTTAGTGAAGTTAATTGGGGTTTAAGCCATGCTACTGTTTTTATTTTATCTTTATTAGAAACTGTGCCTCTACGGGCTCACAATAGTGTTAAAAAAAACAAACAAACAAAAAAATCCCCAAGTTGTTCTTGTTTGTCACAGGTTCCTGACCTTGTGGTTCATGAAGAGGAGGTGTATGAAGATGAGGATGATGAGAATGAGGAAGGCAACTGGCGGAATGACTACCCTGATGAGGAAAGTGATGCTGACAGTGACAGAGAGGAGCGCTATGGTGGTATGTATCTATTCACGTGTAAGTTTTTCAAGTGTGTAGTTACAGAAGCTTGGGAAATGTTACAGTTGCTACACAAGTGCTTGTCACTTCATGTGAATGTCAGGCATTTGTTTTTTTAATTTTTTTTCAAGTGATTTTAGTTTGTTAGTGATTTAAAAAAATATATATATAAAATCCTACCCAGTCTGCAAATGGGGCCAGTTCTGCATTTTTTAAAATTAAATTTTAGTGTGCTTGCATGTGACTGAATTACTCTAATATTAAGGAGACCATGCAAACTCCACATAGGAAGGCCTCAGCCGACCGGCAGGTTTCAAACCCAAAACCTTCTTGCTGTGAGGTAGCCGTGCTAATCGCTGCCCCACTACACTGCCTGCCATTTTGTATCGTAGAGTAGTTTTACAGCGTTTCAGTTGTAGTTCAACTGGTGTGCTCCAGCTGCAGGTTGTGGTGGAAGAGTGGATGGAGGGAGACGTGGTGGCTTTGTAGATCTGCACACACTGGGGGATTGTGTATAGTTACATGTGAACCATTTTAAAGCAGGAAAACATTATTTTCATGGAATAACAAGGAAATGATGTGCAATTTTGATACACAGATATGACAGTTTCATTTTTTATGGCAACACTTTAAATTCAAGCTGCATGTCGCCACATGTGTGCAGGTTACTGGGAGGAGGAACACTCATACAGCAGGAGGAGCTGGCAGCGCTACCAGAGGGAAGTGTTGCATGAGCTTGGCTGCCGTGGTGAAGACGACGACGACAACGATGATGACGGAGACAAATATGATTCCGATTGATCTGCCCCTTACCCCACCCTGCTCAGTGGATCTTCCCAGTGCCCTCTCAACAAATAACCCCTAACTCTGCAGACCTCTGTGTAGCTGAGAGTGGAAGAAAATAACTAACAGTGTAGCATCTTACATGTAGCACTCATCAGACTTTACGATCATGTTCTAATTTCAAGTAAAATTAGGTAACATCCTGACAATGTCAGATACAATACCATATATACATATATTTTTTTAAATGTGCCAAAGTATTAAAATGTTACTTGAGTCACAAAGCTTTGGGACCACAAATTGTTTAGAAAATTGCACACACACTATCAATCAGTCCAGCGCTTTGCTACACCGATGGTGAAGGAGTTGTTGTTATTTCTAAAAGGATCCAGTGTCTTTTTCTTCTTCTTCTTTTGTTTTTTTATTATTATTATTACTGTGGTGTGAATTTGTGCGTGGATGTTTGTTCAGAGTCGACGTGTGTTAGAAATGTTGCACATTAGTGTGATATGCCTCGTATGCTTTGTGCTGTTACCACATGTTAGTGAGATGTCTCGAGCCGCGTGTGGTTGCAATGTAGGGTGTTTGCATTTTGTGCATGGTAGTGGGTGTAACTGTGTGTTAGATTTTTGCATACTGTGAAAGTGTGGTGCATTATTTTTGTTGTGGGTGTGTGAGTTTGTTTCAGAATTTCCCCTTTGAAAGTTCAGATTGTTTCTCTTGGATGCTTGTTGAGATAAACTTTTTTTTGTAAATATGTAGATGTGTATAAAAAGAAAGCTTTCAAAATAAACACAAAACATCAGTGTTAATTTTTCCTGCATCACGAACAGGTTGATTTTAAGAATTTGATAGCCAACATAATCAGTTTAAAAAAAATCAAACAAACAAAAAAAAACTACTCAAATAAGTAATTTGGACATTCAAGAGTCTGTTGAACCATAACTTAAGATGACGTTTTCTCTTACAACTGGAGGAAGGAAAAATGAAACTGGACATTCGTGTCACTGCTGGTGACAATTCTCAGGTACTCCTCCTGAGGCAATGCAGTTGTTTTTGTGAAGTAGTTTAGTGACAACAGGCACAGTGAAAACTTTGGGTGGAGACACACCTGTAGAAAATTAGTCCCAACTTGTCTGCACCTACAAAATAGTTAGAAAATGAGTGAGCTCTGATTTGGAACATAATCATGGCTTCACTTCCCTTAACATTCACAGTTTCCTTGTAATTAAATGCAATTTTGAAAAGCTTCAACGCATTACTACATGCCATGTTTGATACGGTCTGTAGACCAGACCAGGAGTGAAACTGCCAAGGCTTGATCTTGATGGCTTAAAATCTATCACTTAACTGAAAACAAGTGGTGCTGTTGAAAGATGAAATGTGGATTTTGAGATGGAGAATGAAGCAGAGTTTACTTTTGAACAGAGGATGTGCAAATGTAACAAAAGTGGACTTAAAGATAATACAACTGAAGTGTCTCTGTCAGAAGGTTGAACACTGTAAAGAAATAATCATTGATTTTGTGCTACACAGATTAGCATAAAAAAAGGGGCACGTTACAACTTCCCTGCAGAAATACATACCCCACCTTAGCCAACACGCTTGAATCCTTCACAACACTCATTAAATATATCCAATAAAATCCATTCACCCATTATCTATACAACGCTTAATCCTCACTAGGGTCATGGGGGCTGGAGCCTATACCCAATAAAATAAAATACAATAAAACAAAAAGCAGCAAGAGTAAAAATGCAAAAAAAACAACAAAAAACTGAAACTACAAGGAAAATGGCACCAACGCTACATAAAGGCAATGTCACTGGAATAATGAGCCAACATCTTCACATAGCAGCAGTATTTTGTTTCTTTTTTTTTCAATTCTAAAAGTGACCATGACTGACAGTTTAATCTCAGGTGTGACTGGGCATGCATTCATACAGCATAAAATTTACTTGTATTGCTATCAGGTCCCTGTGGTCACAGCACCTGTAAAATCTCACAAATACTATTTAAAAAGGCATACAGACTGTACTACCTGTTAAACTAACAAGGTGCAGAGTTTATAACAGAGGTCATCTGTCATCTGAAAATCCTTGAAGTCCAGGATGAATCTACAAGTGAGCATTTGCATCTGTGGCAGCATTTTCAAGTCTGACAGTTTCAGTGTGGTTGACAGTACAATAAAAGAGTCAGAAATCCCTTTTTCCCAGCTGAATTTGTTGTCTGGTGGCTGGAGATGGAAGTGTTCAAGTGTAATAGATTCTACTGGCTTTTGTCCATCTCTGTCAGTACACAGTAGCAGGTATACTGGGTGAAGTGAGTCAGCCAACCTGCAGTAACGGACAACATGTTAGCTAATTGAGGGTACTTTGTATTGAGAGAAAAATAGATGATATGGCTTAAATGACAAGTGTGCTTGTTGCTTCAGGGAGCTGTGTGATAAACTTACACAGTAGCTTGGAGATGACAGGTGGTCGTTGAGACTCTGGAAGATAAACACCAAAGAAGTAGACAGGAACGCCTGATAGGGCGATGGCAATGCCAATCAGAGAGTTGACAGTGTCACTGTAAAGAGGAACTGCCACCAGGAACACAGCACACAGACAGAAGACCACTGGGTACAGTAACGTCAGCTGCAGAGAGAGTAATCACAAGAAAGACGGTGAGTTAGAAACTCAAATAAATACTTTGTTTTAATATAACCATTATTTTTAATGTAATTTAATATCAGAAACATGTGACGTGATGGTCCTTCTCTGTGACAGGCTTAGTGTTAGAGCATCCCACGAAAGTTGCCTCAAAGGTACAACAGACAAATAAAAGGAATTAGCTAAGCTTTTTAACATATAGCAATAGATTTTTTAGAACAAAACAACTAATTAAGCTGTATATTTAGTAAGTCTGTAAGGACAAACTAGAATTATTTTTCAAAGTTTGCAGTAAGAAATGCATTCATTTGTATGTGACACCAAGAAGCAACCTCTGGGGCTGAAAAAAAACTAACATCAAAGTGTCAAAAACTGTCATACAAGTCACCACACTGTGCTTTTCATGAAACTTCAGGGTGATGTCATGGAGGATTTGCCAATCTTTATATAGAGTCAATGTGTGACACAAGCAGAAAAAAGCATGAATGACCCTTACGATATGTAATTTTTTTCAGGAACAAACAAAACAAGCATATTACCCCTTACATCACTAACAGAGGACCAGTGTCCACTAAGGAGTAAGTAGTGAGAAAGTGTCCGTTATCTCCTGACTTAAAGGTAGAAATAGCAACAGAGTGATGTAATTGTAAGGCAGTAACTGAAACACACCACTGAGTGGTGCTGTAGCACTGCATGTTGTTCTGCTGAGCCCAGCAATTCTAGCTGTTTGTCCTTTCCAGGCCAGCTTAGTTCCCCATTGCTCTGTGGAGGATGCCGTGTTTCGCTTAGTATTCTTTCTTTCACTGTTGTTGAAGGGAAGCAGTGCTCCTGGCAGCCCATGTTTTGCACAAAATGTGTAAGTTAAGCTGCAGTTAAACAATCAATCTCTTTAAAATATTCTTCTTCCTAACCCAACTGTTTTGTTTGCAATGTTTTCATGATAAAAATTGTGAATCCATGCACAGCAGCTTAGCTTTTTGCTGTACAGAAAAGAATCTAAGCTAAAGCTGCTGTGCCACCTGCAGAAATTCCATACAGCCCATTTCTCAATGTGGAGACAGTTTAGATTCTGCTGCTGTGATGCCACAGCTAATGAAGTCAAAGAAAATAAGTCTTCACTCTATGCTTGTTTGTTTAACACACGGCAGGACATGAAAGCAGATTTCAAGAGTTGTATGCAAGTTTTCAATGCTGTGATAATGACGGAGACAGAGCTGAGCTTCAGCCGGGCATGATTTAAATGTCAGGAGAAGGGAGTTCAGCTCTGGTGGGCCCTGTTTATCACTCAAATGCAGGTAAGTGAATGAATCAGTGGATGGATGCATGGTGGTTACACAGCTGTGTACATCTGTTGTCACCTTGAGAGGTCTGGGTCTGTCAGGCTCCTTTATGCGGAGGTAGATCTGGCCAGCAATGGACAGTCCCATGAAGAACCAATAGCTAAAGCTGTAGTAGTTGATGAGCTGGAAGACATCCTCCACCGTCAGGTAGATCAGTGACATGACACACTGGATAGCCGAATGGGATAGTGACAATGGAAAGCAAAACAAAAATGTAAATAGTGTTACAGTATTCCCTGCAATATTAAAACTGCATTATTTTCAACTCTTAAATGTCAAGAACACGTTTATTAACCTATGTGATAAATGTGGTTTAAATACAATGTCATATTTAATAGCAGGTGAAGATGTGCCAGATATTTTCGGTTTCCATTAACTAATAAAGTTGGATTTTGTTTACTAGTTCAGGCATAGAAAAATGGAACGTGTTTGGTACAGGATAAAATACTATTTTACGTTTCCAACAGAATAGTAACCGACAACAACAAACTACCATTAAACAGGAGTTTTCTGTACTTTCAACATTATATTTTGACTGTAATTTAGCCTTGTCCGTACATTGAAGATCAGAGCAGGGACTGGAGTGAATCTCTGTATATGGATCATGGACAGAGCATCTGGAAGGTGACCCTCACGAGAGCCCACAAAAAACAACCTGTGCACAACCAATGTGAATTAATAGAGATACATAGACACCATGCAAAGTACTGTTTTATACTACACAAGAATTAACCTCTGTAAAGCAGATGTAAAAAAATAGTAATAAAATAACCACTGCAGATTTCTTTATTGCTGCTTAAAACTGGTGTGTCTATGTATGTGTTCTACCTGGATGCAGCTATAATAGAGGCATTGAGGCCTCCATAGCAGGACAAAGCCACAGCAATGGGGATAGTCCAGCCCATTACACCAAGAGTGTGATCTGCAAAAGTCTGAACATCACATCGCAACTAGTTTAGCAACTTCATTGTCAACTCATGTGCACATGCATCTTGTTCTCAGTAAAGCAGTTTGCTTACTCACCACTGCCACTGCATCGCTGGCCAGTATAGCACTAACATCCAGAACAGCATAGTAGGCCACATTGGTGAGGATGTAGATGACGGTGACAATGGGCATAGAGATGGCGATGGCCAGAGGCAGGTTCCTGGAACAACAGGACATTCAATCACTACTAGGCGATTGAATTATTTTGATATGCCACTATTGGTACTTTCTACTGGAAAAGAAACCAAAAATAGGAAAGATTACCTTTCTGGGTTTTTGATCTCCTCAGTTACAAAGTTAAGTGTGTCCCAGCCAGAGTAAGAGAAGAGGGCAGAATACAACGCCAGCGCAATGTCACCAGGATCTGTAGATGACCCCTGAAAGGACGATTCGAAGTTGGTTGTGTAGCCTAAGATAGAGACACAACAGTAAAAGGAACATTCAATGAAATTTCATTGCATCTAAGCAAATGATCATAATAGTATTCTTGAGCTGTTGACAGTTCCTGAGGTTTCAAACATTTTATGAATACAATCTGATCTGTACTAGGAACATTAATGGTTAAAAGTTAACTGATAGATTAGAACTAAGCACTGGCATTAGCACCAGCAATGCACTAGCATCTGGATCTTCTTGGTGGAAAAGAGGTGTGGTTCAGCCAGCAAAGAGTCACCGTAACAAAGACTTCTGTGACACTTAATGGCCTCAGACCAGACCTCACCTATTTAAGACAGATTGAACTCTACTGGGAAAGAGCAAGCTTACAGCCCAATGACATATATAACTAAGTCGCTTTTGACCCCAATGATACATGCTAAGTGACAAAACCAGCATTTTGAGCATGCAGAATACTGTCTGCTGTGGCCAATTCATGTTCAAGATTGATTAGAGATTATTGATTGAAGACACTGTCCATTATTGAAGTAAATGTTTCAAAGTCTGCATCCCTTGTTTATACTCCTTCAGCAACTGTTTTAATTAAGACGGACTCACCCAAAGACCACCTGTGACAATAATGCTGAAAAGAGTGTTATTCCTTTGTTATATAAATTGTACTGACATTGCAACGCTTTACAGTCCCAAGAGAAAATATGTAAATGGCCCTGAGCCAACCAATAATCTACCCAAAACAAATAATCTCTTTTTTCAGTGTAGAAAAACAACACATTTAGGAACACAGTAAAATGACTGACAAAGTTCAGGATGGTGGGAGATGTATTAAACCATGCAGGAGAACACATTTGCTGGTGTTGTAGTGCTTGCTGGAAGGTTTCTAGTATGTCTTTGATTATCCTAAATACTGGGTGACTCCACTTACCCTGGCTCAGCTTCACGATGCCAGTGGCAATGATGACAATGAGGGCTGCAACCTTTGCATAGGTGAAAATGTCCTGCACTCGAGTTCCCCACTTTACGTAGGCAGAGTTGATAAATGTCAGTAAACCTGTAAAGAGAAGATAGCTTCATAGATGTTTCTTTGCTCTTTTAGGAATAGTCAGAAAGATGCGAGCAAACAGCAGCAGGACACAGAATGGTTCAAAAGTACTTACATATACACGCTGCAGCGATGAGCCTGGCTGCTGCATATGGTGGTTCACATGTTGGAAAGAGTGGCTGCACCAAGTAGTTTGCAAATGTAATAGCTATGACTGCTTGGCTGGTGGGTTCAATGATCAACAAAGATGTCCACAGACGAATGAATGCAATGAAGCCACCAAATGACTCCAAGATGTATGCATAAGATGCCCCTGATTTTGTTATTGTTGTTCCCAGCTCAGCATAACAAAGGGCCCCCACCACTGAGAACAGGCCCCCAATGGCCCAGATGACTAGCGACAGCCCATAAGAGGCACTGTAGATAAGCACACCCTTCGGGGAGACGAAGATGCCGGAGCCAATCATGTTTCCTACGATCAGACTGACTCCATTGAGCAGCGAGATCTCCTTTTTTAGCTGCATGCTCTCTTTGGGTGGCTCCAGGAGACTGGAAGAGTGACCAGCATTGCCATTCATCTTCCCAGATTCTTCACGGTCGGCCATGGTACTGCCGTGTCAGGCCTGAACCAGCAGGAATTGAGGACTGGCTGGACAGTGCAGCCCCTTGTCTCTTTCTGGCAACCTCTGGAGCAACCTGTCCACCACATTGAGAAGAATAAGATCATCACTCGTGAAGGAAAAAAGGAATTCAGGGACATATGGTGAGTCAGAGGTGTGTTTAGTAACTGCTTTTCAATCTCCGTCAAACACTGACAAACAGAAAAGAGAAAAGAGAGTGAGTGAAAGTGAAAGTGGAATCATTAGTGGAAGAGGTTGTGAGGAGCAGAAACATGAAGTAAAGTAAATGATTTTAAAAAAAACTAGTGAAGTGCCAAAAATGCAATAACTTATGTAGCATCAATAAAACACTCAATAGGAACAAATCTAAAACTAACTTCCATCACTTATTTTCTGCCCTTCCACCCCCCCAACACTACTGCCCCCTGTTCATCTGTCCTTCAGCAAAGCATAAAATGACCTGTGGTTCACATGGCAAAAACAAAACACATCAACATGTGGCTTCATTTCAATAATTACAGCTAAAATAGTGAAAAACATGACAACTTCATTCCAAGGCTATTGTGTTCTAAGACATTGAAATGAAACACTGAGATACACAATAAAGGAAACATTTAAAACACAATGTCAGGGGGTTGTTACAACAGATACTGTCATACCAGTCAAATGTTTACATGTCATGTCTGTCCGGTAACACCTTATAACTTATCTCCTAAGCAACATTGTGAAATTGGTCCAAAGATGATGTAATTTCAGACAATGATCTATCTACTATCTCCAAGCAGGGCTCAGAGAGAAAAGGTGGTGTAAAATAGCAGGAACAGTGCTGTATGCAATGCAGGTGTGGAATGTACAGTTTATTTATTTAACAGTACCATAACCATAAATCGAAATAGTGAGCAAGTTATTACAACAGGCTGGTGCTTGTGTGCTGTGTCTGTGTGCATGTGGGATGCACGCTTCACTTCAACCATTAGACACCTGTTCCTCATGCACAAACTCAACAGCACACCACCTGTCTATCTGATAACAGACCAATCAATGACTGAAACAACCACACTGCTGCTGACTAATGAGATTGAAATTAACAGCAGGAATGACTCAAACAACCGCACTGCTGTTAACTTCCATCTCATTAGTCAACAGCAGAAAGGACAGCAGTACCACCCTGCACACTGCTTCCCTGAAGCTTGAAGTCAAAGCACTGCTCATGCTTCATTCAAGGTAGGAGCTAAAAGTGCTGGTGGTGTGAATCTTTCTATGTGCGTGTGAACTTGTACGTGTCAGCCTGTGAAATGCGTCAGGCGTTATGCAACCCACTTAACAATTATGAAGACGTAACGTTAAGTGCGATGTACAGAAAACATTGTACCTGAAGTTAAATCTCTGTAGCTAGAAAAACAACCAGAAAAGTTTAAGACTTTCAGTTCAGTCCATTTTTTCTGACTCTGCTGCAACAACTAAAAGTGTGACTTGGGATGGGCATCTTTGGAGGTCTGCGACGTTCAACATGTGACTGTGATGTTCTGGGATTGAATTTGGGCTCGGCAATTGTTGCTTATGTTACCCTGGTTTCTCCATCAGGTTTTCCAGGTGTTCAAAATACCAAACTAACCTTTTCCACATATTCTAATAAATCAAACCAGCCAAACGACAGCACAGTAATTTAATTTGTGGCAACTGTTAATTAAATCATGCACTATTTTGAAATTCCATCAATTGGCTTTTTTTTTTTTAATTTTTTTTTTTTTTTTAATTTTTTTTGTTTCCCCCTTTTAGGTTTTTATTTTTTTTTTTTTTTTTTCTTTTTTTTTGTTGTTCGTTTGAAATTCGTTTCTTTCTTGCGTTCTTTCATTTTAAAAAGGAAAGGAAAAAAAAGTGATGTGTTGTTGCTTTTCCTTGACTTTTATCACTATAAACTGAGTATTTTGAGTTCTGGACTGTGGGTGAGACCAAACTAAACACTCGACTTGAGGTAGCCATCAACTTGCTCAAGTTGTTACAGACTGATTTATAGAACAAGCATCTAGTCAGATAATGATTTAAAAAAAACAAAAAACAGCAGCTTAATCAGTACAACAGTAATTGTTGGCTGCAGTCCTATTTACACTTATTATTTTCTAGATTGTAGTCTTCTCAGCTCTTACGTGTGCATATTATGAGAGAGACTGATATAGGTTTTAGGATCAATACTAATTATTAGTAATCAAAGAGACTGACAACCAGTATTTGGAACTAATTACTGCAGAGTTGCCTGCATTAGAGCCAAAGTAGCACATTTTTAAATTGGCCAGACTCATTGACTCAGTCAATCCCTAATTCAATTCACTATGGTTTACTGGCATGAATGTCCCATGAAAAATACAACATTTAAAGCAACCAGGATGATGCAATTTTTTAAAAATGTGTTTGTGTATTTTAAACTATGACTATATATCTATATACAAAATCATCTGTTTGTGCAGTGAAGCCCAAACTGTTGTATTCTGTTTTCAGTGTATAAGAATCATAACCACAAGCTTGTGAGACATTTTCCAGAGTTGGATACATTGTAAATGAGATGTTGTGCATCAGTTGAAGGTCAGACCGTTTACTGGAAAACACTGTGGTGCTGACACCATTATTACTCACTTACTGGAATACAGTGCATGGCAGGCTCCAGCCTCCTGCGACCCCCTACAGCAGGGGTGGGTAATCCTGGTCCTGGAGGATCAGGATTGCCCACCCCTGCCCTACAGGGTAAAGCAGGTATAGCTGATGGACGGAAGGACAGATAATGCCAAAAATGTACAGTAGATAGATAATTTCAACAAATAAAGCGGGTGATGTTGTTGTCCGCTGCTATGAAAGCTCGGGTCAGTCAGTTTTGTTTCAGCTGATCTCAGGTTTAAGTCTAGGTCCTCGGGGAGAACGTATTTAACATCTGTTAACATGACAAAGCATGTGATGTTTTCTTTCTAACAGCTGTGAAGTTACCACATTTAACCTCTGCTCAAGACTTTCAAAACAATGCCACGCTTTTCTCTCTCGCTCGTTGTCTCTCTTTCTCAGCCTTTTACTGAATATGTAAAATGAGGTTTATTTATACTGATCAAATCCACATAATTAGCTCAAGAGGGCTCATTTCGGTTTAGCAGGTTTCTATAGGGAGAGCTCTGTCCCGAAGATAATAGCTACAGTTAAAATTTGTAAACGAGACAGGTCCAATGGCCGGCTTAACGAACTAATAATAATAATAATAATAATAACAATAATAATAATAATAGCAGCTTTACTTTCCCTTAGCTGTTATAACAATGTTGAACATGTATAGCCTCACTAACCTGCATGGGTTAGGTTAGCTTATTATCTGTTCACTGCTCAACCCTCTGAGACAAAGCACTCAAAATATATATATACATATATCTCTTCGCCTCAATAAAATGAGCCAGCTACTGTCAAAAACACAACTTTAACCCACAAAATGAAATGACACAGCTTTCTTTTTGGCTGTGGACCTCCTCAGCCTCCCTGTCGCAGCCCTTTACCGACTTCTTCCTTTTGTCCCGTTTCTGTGTCCAATTTCAGCTCGTCGTTATCCTCCGACGGCGCACAGACATTTAACAGAAATATACCGGCTCAACAGAGAGAAAGTTGGAGGGTATTCTGTCAAGTCTTACCTGAGCTGCTTTGTCTCCGGTGTAGTGGTTTTGACAACCAGCCAAGACGGTGTTTCTCTGACAAACGGCATTAGCGCTGTAAACAACCGCCGCTGCTGCTGCTGCTGCTGCTGCTGGAGGAAGAGGTCACGTGACGTCAGACTGGATGTATACATGCGCTGGCTTATTTCCAGGACCACACTGTTCTCCGCTACCGGAAAAACAGCTCGCCTTTCAGACACTGACCGTCGTAGTATTTTTTATAGTTGCCCATCGACTGGCAACTACAGAGTAATTGTGCCCGTGTGTTTGTGTGTTCAGTCTAGAGCTTTACAGGAGTTTGAACCTGAAACTTCATACATGACCTCGGTATGGTTCTTCCTCAGAGGGATTGGATTTTGGGGTCAATACATCCATTGGTGACAGCTACAGAGGTCAAAGGTCACATTTCCCAAAAACAGCTCTGTGTGACTGAAAATGCACAAGAAGCCATAAGTTTAGTACACTAACTTAGGAAGACATTATAGGCCTATAAACTGGTAGTGTAACATATGACCTTGAGACAAAGGTCAAGGTCTCACTGATGGTCTTAAATCATCACACATTTTAAATCCATTATAACTTGGAGAAGGTGTAACATAAACACAGTTCTTTTTATTCTCATTATAATCAGCTAGGAACCCATGTTGGTGATGTGACTTTTGACCTTGGATAAAAGGTCAAGGTTCCGTTTATGTGTCTCAAGGTCAGAAATCTAAGGCGCTTAGCCATAAGCGTAAATTACAGCAAAATCTTCCCCTCCATGCAAAATATCTGTGTTACATGATAGACTAAGCTCTTGTGCTTTATTTGCTTTAAATTTAGCCCAAAATCAATGACCTATGTCCAATCTCTCAAAAGATATACCATAGGCATGGACCTGTACATTACATGCACATTAGGAATATCCCCAGAATTCCCAAGGGTTTTTCTCTGTTAAATGAATGATTTGCCCCCAAAGCTGGTTCCCTGAGAGATTTAGTGCATCATGTCTTCTTTTAAATTTGTGCAATTATTTTTACATTATGTATCATTGTAAGGCAAAATCAAGACAAGTTCATCCTCAATAGGCGCACAGTAAAACACAGAATCAGGTAAACATGCATACATTGGGCAACTATGTCTCTACTGAGGGCTCTCTAGTTATGTTTTTATTATTAATATTATTTTATTTTTATTCGTGTAATTAAGAATTGTATAAAATGGTCAGTGTTGTTTTTGGGGTGTGTCTAAGCTAGGCCAGTGCTCATCCTGGGGTGGGACAATCTTGTTGTTTTCTAGAAAATTGCAGTAAACCAATTAGTCATTTTTGGTTACTCACTCCCATCAGGCAAGACTGCCATGTGCAACTACAGGACAGCTCATGGACAGTATAATAAGCTTTTCCAACAGAATAACATTTAGGGAACACTCCCTGAATGTTTACTGAAGGTTTGATGAAAGTTCACTGTACCTCTGTAGTGAATGTTGCCTGACTGTCATTTAGCTTTTGGACATCTGAGAAACATTTGCTTTTGGGAAAAAAATATTATCATGAATGTTTCCTGGATCTACAGTCTTGTAGACAAGTGGTTCTTGAAAAAAGTTTTTCCACTAATATAGTAGTAACTGGACATAACACCAGTTCAGTACATGTGTAGGCTTCACTGTTGGCTATGTGGGGAGGCCAGACTTCTGTCTGTGGTGGCTCTCCATGGCTCTGCCCTTGAAAATGGTGTAACAATAAAAATGAAGCAAAGCTTTGTTTCAAAAATAATCTTGAAATAGTTTTGGATAGAGAATTTGAAAAAAGAACTTTCATACAAGTTCACTGTAAGCCCACTCAGCAGTGTGTTACTTTTATATCTCATCATTTTTCCTCAGTTATATTAACCCACTGAGCCTGACAGTGCAAGTGTGTGAAGAACAGACCTGCAATTAGAGCCATCCTGCTAGAAGCTTACAGCAGAGAGGGTGTACCCTTGGACAGTATGTGCCATTATTTTGTTAGTGATGGTTAAGCAGATTTATACGAGGTAGTAACAACCTGAGGTTTTACAAAGGGCAACACAAACAGTATGCTGGCATGAGTTCATGAAGTACAGGACCCATTCACAGCATTTCATAACATTTTGATGCTTAATGCATTAGGAGCTTGGCTGTATTGGAAGGTCAGTGTTTCACTTTAGTTCAGTATTTTTAACCTCTTAGTGGGCAAAAATCTGTTGTGTTGCCCCTGTTGACCCCCACATAACATGTCAGTGTCACTTCTTTTCCCAGGCACCTAGTCTTTAAGTACACTGACAGTCACAAAATGCCCAAAATTGGGACCATTTAGGCATCAGGAAGTAATGATGGGCATGTTTTGAATTTTCTGACATTTTATACACAAAATATTTACCAATAAAAAAAAAGAAAGAAAATAAGTGACTGACTACTTCTACCCTCTTTTCTTTACTTCAACTCAGCATAATATATAATAATAACAAATGAGTAACAAATATAAACTGAAATCAAAATATCAAAACTAGATTTTGGCACAAGATGTCTCTTCAAAACAAATGAGCAATCATTAAATTTTCTCGACCCAAATTACATAATGCAAACCTGGGCTTTTGGGGCCTCTTGGGTTCCGGGGCCTTGGGCAATGGCCAAGCTAGTGATCTCCATTATGCACTGGTGATGAAAAGCTAGTGGCAGGTAACAAAGCAGGATTTATACACTCACCAGCCACTTTATTAGGTACACCTTGCTAGTACCGGGTTGGACCCCCTTTTGCCTTCAGGACTGCCTTAATCCTTCGTGGCATAGATTCAACAAGGCACTAGAAACATTCCTCAGATATTTTGCTCCATATTGACATGATAGCAACACACAGTTGCTGCAGATTTGTCGGCTGCACATCCATGATGCGAATCTCCCGTTCCACCACATCCCAAAGGTGTTCTATTGGATTGAGATCTGGTGACTGTGGAGGCCGTTGGAGTACAGTGAACTCATTGTCATGTTCAAGAAACCAGCCTGAGATGATTCGCACTTCATGACATGGTGCGTTATCCTGCTGGAAGTAGCCATCAGAAGATGGATACACTGTGGTCATAAAGGGGTGGACATGGTCAGCAACAATACTCAGGTAGGCTGTGGCGTTGACACGATGCTCAGTTGGTACTAAGGGGCCCAAAGTGTACCAAGAAAATATCCCCCACACCATTACACCACCACCACCAGCCTGAACCGTTGACACAAGGCAGGATGGATCCATACTTTCATGTTGTTGACGCCAAATTCTGACCCTACCAGCCGAATGTCGCAGCAGAAATCCAGACTCATCAGACCAGGCAACGTTTTTCCAATTTTCCATTGTCCAATCTTGGTGAGCCTGTGCAAATTGTAGCCTCAGTTTCTTGTTCTTAGCTGACAGGTGTGGCACCCGGTGTGGTCTTCTGCTGTTGTAGCCCATCTGCCTCAAGGTTCGACGTGTTGTGCGTTCAGAGATGCTATTCTGCATACCTCGGTTGTAACGAGTGGTTATTTGAGTTACTGTTGCCTTTCTATCAGCTCAAACCAGTGTGGCCAGTCTCCTCTGACCTCTGGCATCAACAAGGCATTTGCGCCCACAGAACTGCCGCTCACTGAATATTTTCTCTTTTTCGGACCATTCTCTGTAAACCCTAGAGATGGTTGTGCATGAAAATCCCAGTAGATCAGCAGTTTCTGAAATACTCAGACCAGCCCGTCTGGCACCAACAACCATGCCACGTTCAAAGTCACTTAAATCACCTTTCGTCCCCATTCTGATGCTCAGTTTGAACTGCAGCAGATCGTCTTGACCAGGGGTGCCCAATCCTGGTCCTCGAGAGCCCCTATCCAGCATGTTTTAGATGTTTCCCTCTTCCAACACACCTGATTCAAATGATCAGCTCATCATCGAGCGCTGCAGAAGCCTGATAACGATCCTGATCATGTGAATCAGGTGTGTTGGAAGAGGGAAACATCTAAAACATGCTGGATAGGGCCAGGATTGGGCACCCCTGGTCTTGACCATGTCTATATGCTTAAATGCATTTAGCTGCTGCCATGTGATTGGCTGATTAGAAATTTGCGTTAACGAGCAGTTGGACAGGTGTACCTAATAAAGTGGTCGGTGAGTGTATGTAGCCATACTGTATGATTACATTTTTTTTTTGCATTGCTACATATGGTATCTATTACTTATTTTAATATGAAATGTCCATTGCATTTTGCTGCTCTATTTTAACTTTAGTTGCCATTTTGAAAAGGACATCAAATCACACACAACTAGAAGCGCTAATAGTTGCAAAAATAATAATAATAAAGCATAGCAACATGTAATGAATTAATGAACATAAAGTTGCTCTTCTGGTAATTTTGGTGGAGACATTTTGTGATTCCCTTTATGTTTATCAGTACACCTCTGGTTCCGGTTTGAGGCCATGTTTATCACACTTGGCCTGACTTACCTACTTTGGCTGGTGGTGTTGATAAAATTAATGTAAGAGAAGAGAACATTTCTTGTGAATGTTCAGTAACGCTGCCTATCATGATTTAGGGGAAAAGCAGGTACATATTGTGGCAGAATTTTGATGGCAAACAAGCAGTAAGAGAACAGCAATTATAAAATCTCTGGGGAGGGAGTACAAAGGCATAGACGAGAGGGATGGACAACTGAGCAGGAACAGTGACCCATAAATGTGTATACATATTCAGACAAATACACAGCCATTGGTTCCGTTTTAACCAGAAGACTTTTTAATTATGTTGAATGTACATCCACAAAAACTTGGATATGCACAATAATTTGAGTCACATAAAATTTAATGTTCGACAAAATATTTTTATTTTTTTTTAAAGTGCAAATATCACAGTTCTAAAGCAGATAACACAAACATATTCACTAAAATTAAAATTATATATTGGAAAAAATGTGGAGTGACTGAAGTCATTTATATTAAAACATTCAGCTATTATTTTACAACTGGTACATACTGTTCACTGGAATGTCTTCTACTAATTATATTACTACAGTACAAATGGCACAAGCTGACGTTCTACTATTTTTAACAGTGAAAACAACCAGCTATTTAAAAAAAAAAAACACAAGACAAAAAAAAGCGTACACAGTATAAAATTTAAAATGAAAAGCTTATCTAAGGTTCAAGGAGCGCTTCAATAATAATATATATATTTTTTCTCTACAAACAAATAATAGAAAAAACAGCATAGTAACCTGCAATCATTCAACTTCCTCCTGTTTCCCTGTCTCATAATTAGCCTTAAGTTTATCCACAATGTACAGTTTTAAATCTCAAATATATTCTTTCCCTTCTATAACTAGAACCAGTCTAGGTATTCTGTAAATAAAGGCTCCAGGCCTTTATTGTACGTTCCTGAGTGTGTCATTTCTTCACCACTGGCCCAGAGAAGAAGAATCAAGTGATCAGGTATCTTTTTATTAATCTATTTGACTGCTAAGTGGATGGGGTTTGATTTAAGTTTTTCCAGCAAGATTTACAGTATTTATATATCATATTTAGCTAATTTAAACCCAAATGTCTTATACATGTGACGACTGTAGCTTTAATTGTACAAAAATGATCATTGTCAAAATGTATTTTTCTTCACCCCGTGAGATCACTTATGAACACAACAGACTCAAAAATGACTGATACTGGTTGACTGATAAAACATAAATTAGTTACTTTTGTCTTACTACCACTTAACGTTGCCTAGGAACCGGTAGTGGCTCCAAACTCATTGTGTTCTTGTACTAACCGAAACAGCTAAGCTGGATTGTTCACTATTAAAGGACGGCAGAACAATAAGTTGTGTAGAACATATAGGGCTAGCTCACTTTTAGAGCTGCCACTCATATTTCTCAGCAGCTATGACACCTTAACACAGAATGTCACTTGGACAACCAGCGAATCTACAGTGGTGGAGCATTCTTCTGCATTTTGTCTATCATGTTGGTATGTAGACTTTATGTGTAAAAAATAGTCTGCTGCAGCTTTGAGTTTGCTGCTGTATTCTATCTAGGGCTGGACCTGAATAGCTGAAAAGCCGACGATTTGTTCACTGTGCTGGAATGGAATCGGGATATCAATTTTGGTCTCCAAATATCATCCCCCCCCCCGGAACAAATACCCACCCGCCACCCCCGCACAGCACCCCCAAATATTCGGGATATTCATCATTACTTGGGGCCAAATATCCAGAGAACTGAAATTGCTATTCAGATCAGCCCTAATTCTGATCCACAACTTTGTGTAGTCCACTTAACCCCTCTCCTGTAGCATGTGTTGCCTGGTAGATCCGGTGCTGGTGCTGCCAAGAGTAGAGCCAGCAGCCTGTTTTCGTATCCAGTCCAGCATGCAGAACCGCAACATCAGAAAGAAGCCTGGGGACAGACCAGAACCACAATTCAGTCATTTATACCAAAAAGTTGAAAGCATTTTCTAAATTAAAAAAAGAAATTCAACATATACACAACCACCAGATATTGTCACTCTTTTTAAATTATTTCTGAATGTGTGCAGCCCTGAATAGAGGTGAAATCGAAATAATATGCTCCATTGTCTTAGCTGTAAACACTACACATGAAGTCTAAGTGTACTGGTAAGTGAGAACTTAATGTCTAATCATTGTGTATGTGAAGATTCCGCATTTTAAGTAGGGCTATGGACACTAAAGGTGAAGGCTGAGGCAGTTTACCATTACAATGCTGCATGCCAGCATACAAAATTCTCTTTCCCAGCTACGAATGTTCAGCAAAAATGGGGTTAATAAATTGAGGGTTTGGATTTGAATAAAAAAAAACAAGCAGGCTGCACGTGAGCGGAAGCAGCTGTGCTTCTGATAGGCACCAGTAAGAGAAAGTCTTGATTAACTGTGACCATTGTCTCTTTCCCACACTGATACAATGGACCACTGGCTCCACATACACTGTCATCAGTCTCTGAGCCAACAATGAAAAAGCCCCTGCTCGAAAACTGATTTATAAATATACATTTACATTTTATGTTGCATAACTTCAGCCAGGTTGACCTCTTCATTTCGCACTATTCCAGCTTTAAATAATCACTCAAACTCAACTTTTGAAAATGCTGCTGACCCTGTTTGCTTCTGTAACCTCTGGAGTTGCGTTTTATGTACACTGGCACCTGAATGCCAAGTGTAAGTAATTATTGGGATATGCACCTAGAAACGCAAATAATGGCTGTATTTGAAACGAAGCTAAAACACTTGTTTACACAGAGGTTGTTTTTGTTTTGCCGACGTAGTCAAATTTTAAAACCATTATATATTGCAAAAAATGCAAGTTTCTGTCCTAACATGTTTTATTATAAATTGGGAAAAAAAAGTAGTAGTAATAGTTCACACAAGTTGATAGTTGTGTTTGTTAAGCTGAGTGTAACAAATTTTAAACCCCAAGTAGAGTCTGGACTGACAGACCTTGGAAGGAGTTGAGGATACAGAAGAGAAAGACAATGAAGTCAGAGACGGGTCCAAAATCCAGGAAGGTCAGACCCCAAGTTGTCCCAAAGAGGCAGCTGAGGCCCCAGATGCTGAGGAAAGCTACGCGGTTCTGCTTCCATTCATCCCTTTTGCGGATCTGTCTGTACACAAGGAAGAGCATCACGATGCCCGATGGTACCAGGATGGCCAGGATCGTCATATTGGTACAAATGTGAGCCAGGAAAGCCTTGTCGTTCTCTTTCATCCAGCACCTAGGAATAGCAAAAGTGCCAGAATAATGGTCAAATTAGGCAGGTGTTTTTTTTTTTTTTTTTAAACGCTCCCCAAATCACCTTGCTTCTGGATCATTTAACCTCAATTCACCAAATTTCACCAAAAAGTTCATGTCTGATCATTTTATATTTGCCTGATTTCTTGTTCTGTGCATATGTATGTAAGAAAGTAAAAGTTGTAAAATCTGGAGTGGATTTTTGTGCCATTTTCTTCATGCCAATCTGTGGAGCAATGTTTAAAGTGCCATAGCTTGAGAAATAATGTAGCTGGAGTCTTGAAATTGTGCAGGCTCACTGATATGTATACATGGAATGCAAAGGGACAACCTTGCTTTGATAGAATAACACAAATCAATTTTATGATGGTGTAAATTTGGTAAAAAAAAATGTCCATGTTCTTTTGTATACCAATGTTCCACCAACCTTAAAACCTTTATTGTTCACTCTAACTAGCTGATTTCTTTTCCTGTGATTGGCACCAATAGGTGCTTTAAAAATGTAGAGTATGACTCCACCCCTCTTTAAGAGTTTTAAATGAAGAACTAGTGTTACTTATGGCCCCAGATTTAACACATGATCAGCACAATCAAAGTTCACCACTTAACAAAAAAGTCAAGTTGAATATGGCTGGGCATTCAGTGAATCGAGACGGAATGACTCTGCTGTGTCAAAACAACGGGGTGTGACCATTTCTACTTATTTACAGTGCTTTCTTTTCTTCCACAGTAAGTATTTTTCCAAATACATTTAGATCAAATACAGAAAAGCTTACATCTTATAAGGATTGAAGATGTCATCACTTGGCACCACATCTCTCTGTCCATAAATATCACCTATTGCAGCCAGGATGATAACAGGAACAGCAGGGAGAACTAGAAAAGAAGATTCAACGGTCATATATTTATATCATCTTCATGTGCCATGAGGTATTTGTTCAGAAATAGTACTTTACACACTCACTGAAGCCAACCAGGTTCCAAATGTAGGGCTTTGGGGAGGGGTTAAAAACCACGTAGACCAACCAGAAGGTGTGGAACACTTCTATGCCCATCCAAGAGAAGGAGCTGAGCAGGGCATAGTGGAGGACTGCCCCCACCCAGACACACATGCTCTCCCATTCCACGTTGGCCAGGACCGCCGTAAAGAAAAACAGTAGATTGAGGAAGGCTAGGGACACAGCTAGGCCCAGGTGGATGGGTATAGACTGCTCCTTAGATCGCCCCCTGAAAGGAGAAACATGTTAAGTAGGAAATTCAACTGTAAAAAATAAAATTAGAGACCTCTTTTTCAGAAGATTACATAAACCCTCACAAAGTAGAACTGTTACCTTTTTCTGCAGAGAAAAATAATGAGAGCAATGCAGCTGATGAAAGATACAGCGCAGCCCAAAGATGTAATGGCGGTGAGTGCCAGAAGGTGGTGCACTGGTCGAGGCTCAAGTTGCTGCCAGAGAACAGAATACAATTAGCACAGCAACAGGGACTTCATACACCACAGTGTGAGACTGTCTATATTTCCATTTCTATGTATTTAATGTGACTGTCATGAATAACTATTATATTACAATAATAATAAGATCTGTCTGTCTGCATGTCTCACCACCAGCACAGCGAAATAGGTCATATGGTTACACAGACACTCGGTGTGTGTTGCTCGTCTTTGTTGTGTCTTACATCCATCCACCAACCATTTCACCTGCAAAGGATCTGCATAAGAAAATACAAATTTAAACATATGCAATTCCATTTCGAGGAGTTAGGGTCAACAACCAGGAAAATATAGATAGATACAAGTTGAGTAAAAAGGGTTGTCAATAGGTCCAACCTTTCCTGGTGTCCCATGAAACACATTTCCTTGGTTGCACTTTCTGAAATGCAGAAGACAGACATGAGCTCCAATAATTTCCTGTTAAGATGCTGCACACATTTGACTCCTTTTAACAAAGTTTTAAGAGCTCTAAATTCTTAGTGACATTTATTACTTACATCGTACATGCAAAATATGGTTTGCTGTGGGTCACCACATTGCCAATGACAAGAAGTGGTGTCGTAAAAATATAGAAACTAGCAGGTGTTTTTATGGGCTGCTGTGTGCACTAAAGAGAGGCAACAATGTACCGTCCTCAGCATATAGAGCACAATCTGTTGCAAGAAGTAAGGTAAAAAGAAACCCACAAGTGGTTTCTGTGTGATCTCTGCACTGGTGATGTAGACAAGCAGGCGTCACGGAACTGAAAGGCATCTTGTTTTTATTCAACAGCATCCGCTGCTGACACATATTTGCAAGCTAGTCTTATATTTGGTATAATAAGTCTTTCAGGTGAAGGAAAACAGTCAGGGCTGTGCAACATTGGACCATACGGTTCACACAAAATATGTGGACCACCAAACATTTTTACCATTCATTAGTAAACCAAAATAACTAGACTTTTCTATTGTCTGATCCAACTAGCATGTCCTTAAATTTAACAAGAAAGTTTGGACGTAAAGCTTTTGACAAACTGGGCGTTGATCATGCAGATCAAAAGCCCACAAACTTACAGGTACAGCATCGTGGTGAAAGCCAATCCTTATCGGCTCAGAAAGATCAGTGATAATCTCATTCTCCACATTGATTCCCACCACATCATTGAGAACTTTAACCTCCTTGTAGCCCTCCTGGAACAGACAGACACACATCTTTACTTTTCTCTCATATAAGACAGCTTACATGTGTACACACAGAGGAACAAACATATTTTAGCTTGTAAGCATTCCTGGCAGTTGAAAAAGTACAGTGGTCTCAACTCAAAACTTTGACAAAAAAAATGGCAGGAAGACAGGTGCATGAGGTCATCTGACATCTCTGCTTAGTCCTACCTGGAACAAGGAGTTGTTTCGGAAGAAAGTGCAGACTACTTTGTTATTATTTTTTGCAACTTGTTTTAAAGCAGGAGGGAGATGGACAGTGGCAGTAGGCTCTGAAGATTCACCTGTAGTTGTCTGGAAACAGAACATGTACATAGAAAGGATCATGAGTTTGCACAATTAGAGAGAGTGCGCCATGGTTTGGTAACATTTACTTTGCAGTCAATACATAAATCGTGAACCACTAGACATAAATTGTTTAATGACCTCTTAATTATTCTGGTAATTATGCAATTAAAGAAGTCTTTACATCAAAACACACACAAACTCGGAATGACACTTATCACACAACTTGCACCACCGGCAGCTCTGCTTGTGAGTGTGTATCACCACCTCCACTGTTGTAATGAGAAGATCTCCTTCTAGATTGCTGGGTACTCACACAACTGGCTCTATTTTAAGGTAGTTTGAAGGAAAAATGTCAGCTTTCAATATTCAGTCTCTACTTGTCAGTAAAATGCTGCAATTACTCACCTTCATGGGGCTAACCTTTCACCTATTTTTCTGAACTAAACCACCACTGCCCTCAACTTCAATTAACACTCTCTGGGTTGTTTAGAAATGTGCTGCTAAAAAAACAGTGTGGTCTCAATACACTCTTATTGTGACCGCACTGTTGTGGCTTGTGGAGGCAACGTTGTAGCAGTAATGCATGAAAAAGTGAGACTGCCGTTGCTCTATACGTTACTTGTTGGTAACAAATCCCATGCAAAGACTAAAAACAACAGTTGATTGATTTAAATAATAACTACTGTCTGTATATTCAAAGTCTGATATGTTATTCATTTGCACCATAGAGCTTAGGTGCTGTTCACAGTGTGCTATACTGTTGCACTGGGTGAATTACACTGAGCACAGACAGCGTGTTATAATCTGAATAGATCCCCTGCATACAGCACTACTGCTGTAAATACTCAGGAGTACACAAATTCACAGCAATTTCACACTACTGCTGCCACAATCAATTAGATCAAGACTAGCAGGATCTTGGAGTTGAGTAATACATAGATGCTGGTGAAGTACTAAATTATGAGACGGTCTGATACACTGTTAGCTTTAGTCTGTTCATGGTATTTGTTGGCAATTGGATTTAAATTCAATAAATTAAGTTGTGGCATCTTTTAACTCTTTTATGTCTTACAGGTGATATGATGTTGGAGCCTCTGAAACCTTCCTTCATCTCCACCTCAGCTCTATAAGCGCAGGGATGTTCAATGCTCTTCATCCTCGTCACAGTGTCTTCAAGCCTAAACACAGACATTTACACACCCCACCATGATTTGAAGTTAAAAACTCTGGTTTCAGATGTCTAATTAAAAGGAGCAAAGCTGTTTTTGCAGCTCCCACCCCAACTCTAAGCTTAGCTTCCTGCTTTTCTTTAAAGTTTGTGTACTTGATTACATAACTTTTAAAACAGTAGCATTAGCAATCAAGACAAAGGCATACGAGGAAGGATGTTGTCAAAAACACCCTGTCATGATGTGTCTATAAAGGTTTGATGGTGCATTTCAGTACAGATGAAAGACAACATTTGAAAAAGAGAGAGGAAATTACTTGTCTGAATAGGTGGATTCCAGGCTTACTTGATCACATAATGCTTCTGCAAAGAAAAAGAAAACGAGCACAGCTTTGAATCTGACGTACAACAAATTGTAGCAACGAAGCAGAAACCTGATTGAAATCTTAAGTTCATGTTGTGACTGACTCACACATACTTTAATATACTAAGCTGATCAACAAGAAATGTTAACAATATGAAAAAAACAAATTTACTGGAGCAGAACATTAACTGAAAATGTATTTTTGTGCAATTAGCAAAACATGGATCTTGCTAAACATATTTCATTTTCTGCCGATAACATCCATTATTTCTTACTGCATTTGGTGGACCTTCCTCCAAAGTTATAGGCTGTCTGTATTTTAGCGGTGATAACGTCATTTCTAACCATTCCATTCATGATGCCATACTTGGCTTTAGCTGTGTTGGAGCCATGACTTAGATCAGTGCAGCAAGTGTCCAGCAGGCTGCCAGGCCAACACAGAATAAGACTGTGTTCTCCAACCTGTACAATAAAAAAATGAAAACAATCATCATAACAATCTTCAAAAATAAAGCTAGTGTAGCAAACACATACTGTACATATTTTCATTTTCATTTGGTAGTATTATGACTCTAACATATTTCATGTGAAAGCATTTCAGTACAACGCATTGCTATTTCAATTTTTCACTTTCAGAACTGATACTCCAGTTACCAAGAAAAAAATAACTTGGTAGTTTTGTTTTCAACCCTTCCACCCTTCTACTGATGTGTCCCTCTCACATTGAGTCAGTTAAAAACAGGGAGTCTAGATTATATTAGCTTTTGGATATGAGAGGTGGGGACCTCTGGTGGGAAACATAATCCTCAAGAAACCTCATTTCAATTTCCTCCTTTCTGATTTACCTGCAGCTTTAGCTGGTCCAATAATGGCTCCCAAAACAGACAGAAAGGACTGTCCTCGACTGAATCAAGTCCAAATTGGTTGAGGGGAATTACATCAGATCTCCTACACTGGGCTGTGATCTTCCCATGGATGGACAGAGAGCTTTCACTGGCTGAAATCGAGATCCCATCACAGCCTGTAGAGATGTCTATGTTCAGGCTCAGAGAGCCCTTGCCATGACGCCACGTGCCACAGAAGTCCAAGAAGAGGTCATTTTCACTTGAACCTGCTAAGATACATTACATAGTCAGTCTAAATAGGAACTGTGAATGGTAACGTGAAAACCCACAGATGAGGCCACACTACATAAAAATGTTCAGTACACAAAGGTGGTTTTACACAGTTTATGCAGTGACTGGCAACAGTCTGATGGCTGTAACAATGGTAAATTAAAGATTTAGTAAAACAAGCCTGTTTTAAACCTGTGAGAGCTGAAAAAAAAACCCTGTGTGTGACAGTCACAGCTTTCACAGTTTGAATGTTTAGTTTCTGGACATGATGAAGAACACAGGTTGCACAGACTTACAGAGTACAATTTATAACAACGGATATGATTTATTTATTCAAATGCTTAAAGCTGTATTGACCATCACTGGAGCCCATCTTAACTTGCAACAAAACACTGTTCTTCGTTTATTAGCACTTTGATTGCCTATTGGCCACAATCAGCAGTGACATTCAGATGTAATCAGCATATTTCCAAAATCTCATTATCTGTCTCATAGAGATGGGCAGTTTCTGAAGTTTCTAACTTATATTGTTTGTGAATGTCTCTTTTTGATATCTCTACCCATGACAACATACAGTATAATTTACCACATGTAGATGCAAGCACAGTGAAGCTATACAGTTTTAAATGAACAAACTAACATAAAAGTATGTTTCCCATGTGGTTATCTTACCAGTGAAGAGGAGGCTGATCAAGAAGAACATAATCTTCAGGCTATCTGTTGGTTGGCGCTCCATTGGTAACAACTGCCACAGAGAAACAAAAACTGAAATACAGTTGCAAAAGAGGAACAAATTTATGATTTATTACTACATAAGAAGGAAGAACCACAATTTGCACAGCAAACAAGAAACCCCACCCAGCTGCTGATAAATGAAAAAGCAGCGTGCATTCCCAGCCAGTTTCTAACCATAAAAGGAACATTTTAATGCAACACAAGCATACGTTTTACATTCTTACTATGTGCAGACACACATCCTAAATAAAGAAAGGTCTCTAAAGGCAGCACAAGTTTGACATAATAAAACATTTTTATAATGATACCATTCTTATCCAGACGCCTAGTTTGTCATTTGTACTCTCGTATCAATGAATACAAATGAGTTCAGGCTCAAAATACACACAGGAGGCTTTTCATGCTCTTATCAATGGAAACAGTCTTTCCTTTAACTGGCATGCGCACATATGCGACAGTAAGTTACTCTGTCCTTCACCCTATACCAAGCTGCTTGTTCTTGCTTCAAGGGTAAAGGAACTGCAGTATTTAGAGTTTTAAAAAAAGAGTATAATATAAAGTTCCTTAAAAAAAAAAAAAAAAAAAAAGCCACCATTTTGCATCATATTACTTGCTAACTGAGTGTTACCAAACAGATGCGTCAAATTGCCACACACATACACACAATTTTAACAATGAAGTCAACTTATCCCAGACAGTTTTCATCACACAGACTTTGAAGGTTTACTTAATGCCTACATGATAACCCCTCTGTGGGCTTTGTCAAAGCACTGACACATTTAGCAATGTTCTCAACTTGTAATCTGAAAGCTAACATACATACATCTGTGACTACATGGAGTACAGCACGCATGACAGTGGGAACTTGTGGTGAGAGATGCAGACGATGACTTTAGTAAGGAAACACAACAGTTGCGGTTCTGCTCAACATCACAAGACAGACAGGAACTGGTTGAAGCACAGACAATGCAGAAAGGCAGCAACAGAAGGAAAAGACAGACAAAACGCAGCAGAGAGAAGGAAAAATATCAAACTGCACAGACTGGGGGGTCAGTTGGTTATGTACAACTATGTACGCTGAACAACACACCTGATACATGAGAAGGACCTAAGCTTTTGACTACCACACAGCAACACAGAGACAGATTGATAAACAAACACACACACGTATGGATGTGTGCGCACACAGAATGTTTGAACAACACAGAGCGACAGGCTACGATTCATTGTTGTGACACTTAAACAGGTGGTATTCAGCAATCCTAACTAACCTTTATGTGACATAATAGTTAACTAATTACTCTGCTAATAGTAATCTTTTAATAAGCTGTCTGGAAACACCATGCTGCAAGACAGAAAAGAACCGAGTTGTGTTAAGATCTTTTCTTTTTTTTTTTTTTACAAGTCAGTGTTTTTAAAACTTTTGTGTGTATTGTACTATTTGGTTGCATTACAAACAGGAGTGTCACTGTGTTTAGTAAGGGAGGATGCATAAACATTAGAAATAAATGAAACACATCAAGCTTGGTCTAGCTAAGGCTAGTTGTCAGGCCTTAAGCCCAAGCACTTGCTTAACTGAATCATATCCAGTGCTTAACAAATTTATTAGACCACCTGTTATAAAAACGAGAAAACTTGAATATTTTAGAAATCTTTCAAAACTTTGTTTGAAACTAAAAATGTTTTTGTTATTTATTTGGCAAATAAACTGAAACAACTAAATAGTCCTTTTTCATCCATCCATCCATCCATCCATCCATCCATCCATTATCTATACACCGTTTAATCTTCACTGGGGTCGCGGGGGGGCTGGAGCCTATCCCAGCTCACTCAGAGCACCAGCCCTTTTTCACACATTATAACCAAAAAACTTATATTTCTTATGGCCTCCCTTGGCCTTGATAGCCACATATAGACAGTATACCAAGAAAGAAGTTGCCCGGAAGGAAACAAACAAGTGTAGCCCACCCATGTACAGCAGGTTACAAGTGTGAACACACTTCTTTTTTTTTCTTTTGTGTCTGTGTTAGTCACATGAGACACACAGGAGTTAGTACTTGATTGCATAACCATTGTTTCTGATGACTGCAGAGATGCGTCTTGGCATGCTCTCCACCAGCTTCTGACATTGTTCTGCTGTCACAGCAGCTCATTCCTGTTGCACAAATTCAAACATATTTGCTTTGTTTTTGGGCTTGTGGTTCTCCATTTTGCACTTGATGATTTTCCACAGATTTTCAATTGGATCAGATCTGGTGACTGAGCAGGCCAAGGCATGGTTCTAATGTTCTGGTTCTCCATCAAGGCTTTAATTGACCTTGCCGTGTGGCAAGGGGCATTGTCTTGTGGAAATATCCAGTCATTCGAGGCATGAAAGAGTTTTCCAGCTGATGGAAGAAGACTGTTTTCAAAAGTAGCCCTGTACATGACCTGGTTCATTGGCCCTTCACACAATTGCATTTGCCCTGTTCCACTCATACTGAAACAACCCCAGATCGTCACTGATCCACCTCCATGTTCTACTGTAGGGGCAAGACAGTCTGGTTTGTAGGCTTCTCCAGGCTTCCTCCTGACCAGTAAGTTGGCTGAAGAGGGCATCAACTGAAAATTGGATTCATCACTGAAGAAAACTTTAGCCCAATCACCAACAGTCCAATCCATGTGATCCCCAGCAAAGAGTAACTGGACTTTCATCTGCCTTTCATTGATGAAGGGCTTCTTCCTGTCCTGTGTGACTTCAGACCAGCTTCAAGAAGTCGGATTCAAACTGTCCTTGCTGAATAAGTCACATTTCTCAACATTGCCACTCATTTTTAAGACTCCAGGAGGTCTGACGACGAGTCCTGACACAGGAACTGATGAGTACACAGTCATCTCATGGGGTAGAAAGACGTTTCCTGCTACGACCAGCTAGAAATTTGGTAGCACCATGTTCGACTTGTTTTCTCTAAGTGTAATAACTGTCTTGGAAATCTTCAGTTTTTTCTCTACCTGTCTCTCACTCACGCCAATGTCCAGCAGTGCCAAGATGGCTGCCTTTGTGTCGCCACATAATTCTTTTGTTTTAGGCATTATGTGAGAGCTGACAACTTCTGAGTTGTGCTGTGGCATGAATGTAAGCAGGAAACCACTCTAGGCGTTTCCATGTGCAGTTCTGCTTATGGCATGAAATGGCCTCTTATATACCCTGGAATACCCTACAATTAAGCTTAAAGATGTTAAATAGGACATAAAGTATTATGTAATCAGCTGCATTTTTGTTGTGTTCATGGTATTCTTAAGGTAATATACCTTCAGTGGTACCAGGCATTAAAATGAACAAGAAATTGAAAAAAACAAGTGTGTAAAAGAGACAGGCCCTCCAACCCTTGTGATCTCCCTGCCTGTTGCTTTGCATTTTTCAAAGATTCCCGTCCCATTTCTGCATCATACACGCGTCTGACTCACTCGCCTCGATGAATCATCTTTGCAAGTTTTGTCTGACTTCACACACTACGGTGTGACAGCCCAAATAATGTGTGACACATACAGCAGATAACAGTGGCAGACATAGTGGACAATGAGCCAACTCTGCTCAGTGATGTCTGAGTCATTTAAAGATTTATGAAGGTGCAGCATGTCTATCTTCATTTTTAGCTATATTAGCAGTAATGTTTGGTGGTTTTGACTTAAATATTTGAATAAGTATTGTGGGGCTGGAGGATAAAGTGTTTAATTTCTGCCGATACTAGTAATTATTTAACATTTTCAGGGCTTAAAGTGAAAAATAATCCTGAGCCTGAATTTTTTTGCTTTTGGGTGGGGGTACAATCTAGCTAATTAGTAAGATATTAAGAAATCTGCCTTCCCAGACTCAGATTACAGATTATAGTAATGTCAGTAGTAGTTATGCCAACCTAGCATAGCGTTAGCTAACAGCTTTAAAGCCAGTAAGTAACTGCAGAAAAAATATAAGTGTACAAAATATTTGAGAGTACAGAATGATCGTTCATCACTCTGTCAGCTTGTTTTTAATGTTATCATTTTTAATTCAAATGCTAAAGGTATGTTTCGGGATAGCAATTGTGATCTCCGAATATTCCCCCCCAACAATGAAAATCACAAATAAATACATTTATACACAAATAAAATAAATAAAGATAAAGGTGAAACTGTGGCACCACGCTAAGGTTAAGGTTCCACCCAGGATCAGGTGTCAATAGATGGGGACCCTGTGCTGGTCTCTGTGCACACCCTGACATTAAGTCCGTCAGCGCTTGGGACAGGCCATCAAGGGTGTTAGGATAACTGTTTTGTGGCTGGATAAAGCAGGAGGTTTGAGGGGAGATAAGGTGCAGATCAACCTGGTGTTTATTCACTGACATTAACATTACAAAAACACAAACAGCAAACAAAAAACCAAAGCAAAGCAGTTAACTGGTGGCATGTGTTGTGGCACTCCTTCCCTCTGCTCTTGCTCTCACTCAACTGCCAGCCTTTTATAGGCAGCCCCTAATTACCCCTCAGCCCCCTACCAACATAAGTGTTACCCTAAAATAATCAAACACAAGAAATACACAAAAATACAATATATCTTTACCTTTAACTATAATAACAAACATTAAAACTCAGTATTTATTTCCTAAAAACGACTACCGACATCCTCATCAAGCAATGTATTTATTTTATCACCTGATAAATTAATATTCACCCTCTGCTCATCTACACTTGGTTTCTACTGGACCCTTTAAAAAGGTGTTCCACTCTTGGCTGGAACACTTGAGAAGACAAAAGAGAGGTGAGTCATCTCCAACATTTCAATTTACACATTGTTAAAATAATGTCACATACCCATTTCTATAGTGATTCAGTTATTAAGTCCAATCACTTAATCATGTTACTAAAACTTTTATTTTCTTTGTCTTGTCGGCCTCACCAGGGTTTTCACCCAGTGCTGTGAGGAGAAGCCATCAAACAGCACATGGCAGCACATGTTATCCCCAAAGCTACACTTATTAAAACTATCCAACAGTCACTGTCTTGTGTGTTATTAAATCTTTATCCCAGAATCTGAACTCCCATATATGTAATGAAGCTGACCTTCATTACAAACGGGTTGCCGCTTAGGGATAGGTGGTGGTTGATAGAGGGTTCTAGAGTGTTTTTAGACAATGAAGCCAATTTCGCAAGGGCAACCACTGTTCTCTGCTCGCCACAGCCTTCACCCAGGGAACGCTGTTGGTGCAGACGGAGGTTACTACAGACTAGCATGTTTCAGAAGCACAGAAGCCACAGGAAGAGCAATGGACGGTGAAGGTCGGTGCTCTATTCAAAATAATACGATAGGTTGCTTATGAATCAGACAGGGAGCAACCTTGGAGCTTTTTCAAGCAACCAAACTTTGCATGCATGTGCTTTTATGTTAATTTGCATCAAATGCACTTATAGTAAAATTTCTAAACATTCTCCACTGTTTTCTTATGACTACTGATGAAGTGTGGATCTATCAGGCCGAATGTATTGCAACAAAATTTTGGGGAGACATTTACTGTCATAAGAGGGAAATGCCTTGTAACCCCCGTCGTTTATGTTACTGGCATCCTAACATTTGTATTTATTTGGCAAAAAGTCTTAAAAACTACTGGGAAAGCACTCAGACAATAAAAGTTAATGACTTATGTGATAACCAGAATTCTTCTCTAGTGCCATTATGAAATTGGTCTCTGGCCATAAAAGCCAAATAAAGATAGTTAGGCAGTAAACATCATACAAAAACATGCTAAAATCAGTAAGTTGGTATTGCCATTTTGAGTATGTTAGCATGTTGATATTAGTGTTTAGTTCTGTTGCTTAAATAGAGCCATGCAAAGTTTTAACTGACACACACCATCTCGTGGTGATGACAAGGCTATAGTTATTTAAACTGCCAAGAGTTTTACTACAAACAATAACAATTATACTTAACTGTGGTTTCTATGAAAAGGCTGATTTGGATTGAAGCTACACATGCAGCATCGATCTTAATTTTAAACCCTGTAAACTTTCAGGAACTGTTTTAGAACGGTAGCGCACCTTTAAAATACCACTTCCTGCCCTTGTCAAAGATTTTAAAGCACCTGAATGTCATTTTCTAAAACTGCTTTATGTTCCTGTCCCTCTATGTTGGTGACAGTATCAATACTTTCAGTGCAGCAGTTTTGTTTTGGATTCAGCTGCAGCTTGCAAATGGAATTTTAAGTTCACCTAACAACAAAGTAGACCAGATCATTGTGCTTCCCCCATTTACAGCAGACAGAAGCTGCAGTTTTGGGACTGAGTGGAGTTTTCTGTCTACATTTAGCCCCTGTTCTCTACAAGCAGCAGAGTGAAGCAGCAAAGAATGCGCATGGAAGAGTAATCCAAGGAACAAAAGCTGCTCTTTGTTGTCAGGCTTTGGAGTTGAAGTGACAGTGAGCATGAATAAGGGTCAAAGATCACTGGCTGGTTCCTAGGCTGTTTGCCAATAGTTAAAAGACAAAGACACACACACACACACACACACACACACTTGCAGCTCTCACTGCTAAGTGTGGCAAAAATTAAATGTGAGGTATAAAGGTTAATAACTATATTAAAAATTTTAATTTTCAAACAAAAACTCAAGCGCCTGGTATAAGGTTCAAAATGTCTCTATTAGAATTTATTGGATTAATTACCTAGCTCTTTAGAGTTTTCCTTTGAGAATAATGGAAGAATCAACTGTATGGTATTACATACTGTAAAAAAAACAATAGCTGCCCTGAGGAAACCTGCCAAGGAAAAGCCTTTTCTCACATTTCTTCTAAGGAAACACACTGACCTCACATCTTTTTGCTCAAGGAACTGCAGTGATAAGATTGTTCTGTGATACAATGTTGTTCACTGCTGCCAACATGGCTACATGGTAAGATTTTTTCAAAGTTTGTTTTTCCTGAGTCACATTACAGGACGCCACTGGCACGCTATGGCTGCTGTAGTCATCTTGGTTTACAACACATAGTATTCACGGTGCACGACTTGTGTGTAAAAACAACAGTCACTCTCAGCAACTCCGGTGAAAGTACCTGAAAGTGAGACTTCTAGAAATCTAGCTGAAAGTCTTCACTATAACTTGGGCATTTTCGCATCATCTTGTGAAACAAACACAAAAATAATACCTGTGTCAAAGCAAGAATGAGAGGAATATGTCTTTTGCACAGCAATGTTTCAAGTTGAAGTGGAAGACCAGTGTAATGTGGCTGATGTGGAATGCTCCCTAGGCTACACTTGTGTTAGGAGCTTGCATACTTTGTGATAGCACTGTAGTGATGCAATGTGCACGTCTGTGCATGTGTTTATGTGTGTGTATCTTGAAGTCTTCAGTGAGGAAATTGGAGAAGCAGGTGGAATGCTGATATTTCCTTTGGGGCGATGAACAAATCAATAGAACAACACACACACACACACACACACACACAAAAGCCAGCACATTATTAGGCCTAAATCACCCCAGTGTGGCCTTAGGTGAGGGTAACAAGGTTTAGTCTGCATGCTTTCTTTTCCTCATTATGAAACCTTAAGTCATCACAAAGGAGAAGGGTTTCTTGTAATGAGTCACACATCTTCTGCATTATTTGCATTTCAAGAAACGAAGCGCGTCGAAAAAAATCCCTCGTGTGTCATTCATGCACTTTCAATTTCAAATGCTTTGCTTTGTTCTGCATGTGCCAGTTTACCAGTGTGCTAGGACAATGCCGTGTTTCACGCTGGGTTTGTGAAGTCTTTTGATTTTGCACCTTCTCACAGTGAGGAAACCATACACCACGACTGTAAGGAGAGCGAGGTAGGTACATGAACTATAAAGTTTCTGTTCTCTGACTTTGATGTGCGCCTTCATGCACCATCATCAACCCAAACATTACCTCTTAGGCTTACAAGCGTGAGGAAAACAGTACAACGGCCATGGTGCATGCCGTAAACAATAAATGAATGCATTCATGACCCTCACATGCACATGGGAGGAACAATTCTCAATGCTATAGTAAAAAAATAATGCGAGATAAATGAAATAAACAACACATTAATTATGGGGCTTCGGCAGTTTAACAATAAAGGATTGCTAACCCGGCATGTTAATTATTAATTTTTAATTACAGATAGCCTGATCAGACCTTGAAAAGAGAGTGTGAATGACATGGTAAGTCCAACAGATTCATAGCACAGTCAGGGTCGCCTCGTTATGTTACAGAATAAATAATAATTACTTGTATTTTTAAGAAATAAGAAAATCAGAATTTAACAGTGACAGCATAATTTGAAGAAACGTTCAACAATGAAGGTGCTAGAGAATATCAGACATGTAAAAATGTATTTTTTATAGCATCATAAAACGTAGCCCTAGCTTGTAGCAGTATGATTAGCGTTAGTATTTTCTCAGGGTGTGTAGGTTTACCTTAAGTAGTTGTATTGTGAGGTTTCTGTCTCCTCCTGCACACAACAACACGTTGTGATGTCCAGAGTCTGCAGTTCAAAGTTTTTCGCTCTGTTCCACACAAAAAGGGTCCAGTAAGAAAATTAAAAAAAAAAAAAGTCACCAAACGTTACAGACCGCGGCGACAACTTGGAGTGGACTCTCAATTCCAGTCAATCAAGTAAAAGCGACGCAGGTTGACCAGACGCAGGGGAGAGGGGAATTAAAAATCGTCTCTTGCAGTTTTCAAACAATTTTGTCCGTCTTCAGCACAGTTGAGAAAATTGAGAAGTTTTAAAAACAGAAAGTGTGAAGTAGAAGAAAACGCCGTACTGAGGCGTGAACCACAGCCGCCGGGCACGTTCCTACTCACGGACAGCGTCAGTGAGCAGACGGTAGCGCTTCTGTCAAGCTTACGTCAGTACAGGGACGACTGCTTCCGCTCACGACTTTCACATTCAAAAAAAAAAAAAAAATCCCCAGCTCAAACATGCATTTGACTAAGTCAGCAGACTGGTGTGGAATTTCCAATATATGCAGCTTGACATATTGTAGTTAGTGGCGGTTGGTTAATACAGCGCAACTATAATGACCAGATAAAAAGTAGTTCTTAAATACAATATTAAATTTGAATTAACTACAACAAAGTAATAATAAAATTAGTAATAAGGTTCATATTCTTTTGCCACATTAACAATATTTGTATTATTAACAAATTTTAAATTAGTCCTTACTGCCTGTTTATTAATTTTAAACTTCCTGGATGCGCGGCGCCGGCCACATGACTGTGTGTGTAGCTCGAAAATTTTTCGTGATCATGTGACCTTGGCCTGGGCTCTGATTGGCAGCTGCAGATTTTCTCACGGGGCGCAACTCGGTGCGTCCCGGACCCTCCCACTTTTGCTATAAGCCAATTTATTTTGTCTTTATTTGCTTTTGTCTTCTGTGGTTGGATATCAAAACTGTCCTTTTAATAAGGGCATTTTATGTGATATTTCACAAATCTGCCAAACTAAATCGTTACCAAACAATTTCTTCAGCAATATGTTTGTAAAGGTGTGTAATAACATGCTTTAAAATGTTGAAGATGTTGAAACCTGAAAAAACCTGCTTAGGTTAGGGTACCGATAAATGATTGTCAAAAAATCTATTTTTTAAAATTGGGCCTTAAGTAACTTATGAGGGGTCAAATCAGGGTTTTTCATGATTCTGAGTTGACTGTTAGCATTTATATTTCACCATGGTAACTCCATTGTTGAAAAAGGCCACACTCACTTTTACATTTGCATTCAAAGTAGCTTTAATTTTGCATATAAAACTCAGAGTTATTTCCCATTCACAATGTCAGAAGTTTCAAGAGTCATTGTCTACGTCTTCTTCAGACTCAACAACGTCATGACTGCAGTTTCTGCATGTAATGCCTTTGCACACTCCACAGGCCGAGATGCTCGTGACCCCATTCTTCTTGCAGCTGCACCGCCAGTTGCTGCAATCTCCATGTCAATTACAGCTCGTGAACTTCAGTAGCTCCTCAGGAGCCATGGGGTCCAGTGTTGGAACTAGCTCATACTCATGCACACCTAATGTCCATCCATAGTCACTGAGGTTCAGAGACATGCTCTGTAGAAGGATCCAGTCCCAGGTCTGCAGGTAGGCACTGAGTGAATACTGTGCAGCTGCACCCTCCATTGGAAGTAGAGCCTTTGGTTTGATCACTCCTGCTGCCGCCTTCATTGAGAATATGTTGTACCAAATTTCACCCAATGTAGTATCTGATCCATGATAAATGTACTGGAAAATCGCAGTACCAGTCTGAATCACTCCCTTCTTGGTGACTTCTGTGTCAAGGAAGATGTCCATGTACTCATCCACGTCCCCTGCACAAAACCTGGAAAAATGCACCAGGTTTGGGTCAAGTATAATGTGAAACAGAAATACATTTATTATTATTTTTAAGATTTTTACTATGACAATAATGCTGATGATGATGATGATGATGATGATTATTATTATTATCATTATTATTATTATTATTATTATTTGTCAAAGAAATAGCAGTAGTGTAATTATTACCTGTCAGATAGAGTTGTTTTCCCATGGCCAGCAATTGCAGAAACCGTATCACATCCTGTGAAGGCGTGACAGAAGAGCAGGTAGCCCTCCTGTCTTTCAGAGAGAGATTCTTGGATCTCTTGGGCGTCTTAAGAGCCGTTTGATGTGGTTAAGAAGAATCTCTCATGGTTTCTACAATTGCTCGAAGTAATAGCAGTATTATCATCATTACCTGTCAAATAGAGTTGTTTTCCCATGGCTAGCAATCGCAGAAACTGTGAGAAATTCTTCTTCATGGTTTTTTCAGGGTTTCCCACAGGAGTTGAACTTCAACATTTTTAAACATGTTATTACACACCTTTACAAACATACTGGTGAAGAAATTGTTTGGTAACGATTTGTTGGCAGATATTCATATATTTCCCTTACTACTTGAAGCTCTTCCGACTGCGCTTTAAATACATATCTGACACCATCAGGCCTTTCCCCTCGCGCTTCTACTAGATGACAGCTACTGTCGTGATGCTGTGAATGGAGAAGACGCTGCTCACAGAGATGAGTGACTTCAACCAAAAAGTAATAGAGAAGTTTGCAGAGCAGAAAGAGAGAAGAGACAAGATTAAGTTCAATTAGTAGGGCTCCAGACTGCATTTGGGATCTTTTTTTGGGGGTGTGTGAATTGATGAGCATGATAATCATGAAGCTGTATTAGTGTCGCTGTAACTGGCACAGGAAGCTACTGTGTAAATCACACTGGTGGAAAATAGTACTTTTATGACTTCGGTGTACTGCAGTATTTACGCTAAAAATGAGGTCTTCTTGTGAAAAACAAAGCGCACCTGCATTCACTGTTTTTCCGCTCATAGAAAAGACCGCGAGTAGAATACATGTAACTCGGTTTAATGTTTGACAAATCTGATCTGACCCTAGTTTATTATTTTTAAAGTCATTTTTGGTCGCACACCTGTCAGAGCACAACACAGCTACCAAGCCGCATCTACCACAGCCCGCTATGTGGGGTGTTTAGGGAGCATCAGTAAATCGTAGCGTCTATCGATAAGAAAACGTTCAGCAAGTCATACGTTTTGTGTGTGACCAGGCGGGAGCTGCAACAAAATGTGAAAGTGGGTTGTACTGGTGCAACTAGTGAAAAAGTTAGTCTGGAGCCCTGAATAGTGTTTTTCTTTTTTTTTTTTTCATTATTTATGTTGTGTGTTTTCCAGTTTGTACAGATCCTGTAAATACTGATGAACGGTTTTGAAATTTAGTTCTGGGAAGTCTTAATGATGTTAAATTAGATTATGATTAGAATATCCTCCAAAGGTAGACAGTTTACATTCCTGTAAATAGTTGTGCCTGATGTTACTCATATTCTAATTTCTTATTAGAATAAAAGGTCATTTGCAGACTGCGCCCCTCCACCAAAAATTTTCACCAACCGCCACTGATTGTAGTGTATTGCTATCATAAACTGTATGGAAATGCTAATGTTGACGTGTTACAGTAAAGGAGTCTCAATTGCTTGTTTCATTTGGGTTAAAATAGATGATAAAAGGAGGGTTTGCTTTAGAGCTACCTTGTGATTGACAGGCTGCTACCTTATAAGCAGGCACAGTCTCGCTAAACCAGCACAGTCTGCATAACAGAGCAGTCTGGCTAGGCTACACCTCATTATTATTCTCCTTTTGTGTGAAAAAAAACTTTTGTTTGTCGTTCTTTAAAACAGTCACAACCATTCTGGGCGAAGATGAGTTAAGAATGTAGATTTGGCATTCAGCTAAAGTAGCGATGGGAGAATTATTTTGGTGGAACATTTGCCTGCAGGCTGGCGAGCACTGTCCATAAAATGGTTAATTTACAAAAAAAGAAGAAAAAAAAAACTAGCAGGGCTACCTTACCACTTGACCCAAGCCTCAGCAAACTTGAACATTTTGTTGTGCAGGTTTGTGCTTAGAGGTTGTTGTTGAAGATTTAGAAAACGGTAACATGCAGATGACAGTCAGAGAGGAGAAAGCCGCATTAAATGTGCAGCCAATTTTGCAGACTTTTTCACTTTGCCTACTGTTGTTGAGTTAGAGTACTCTGTGTATAGTGTCCTTGAGTTTTCAGTCACATCTTTGCTCATCATGTCCAGTCTCAAGATACAATGGCCAGATTCCAAACTTGAGGCTTCAGAACTGTTGTCTACATACCAATGGGTGATGTCACACTGGCTATGTACACCTTTAAATACAGTCTGAGTACCATGTCACTTATTGTGCCTGTTGTGGAAATTTTCTATGATCTATATAAAGTCCAGTAGTCCGAGTTGTCTTTGTCTCGTTTTATTCAAAGCTTTGAAGGTACAAGTCATGCAGAATGCAAGCAGTCTGCAGGAGAGTACACATGAGTCCAGGCAGCATAGTGTTCTTATACATGTACAGGCGTGGTCTTTACTCCAACGGTAGTATAACAATCCCATGCTGGAAAACAACAGCTGGGTGTACAGGGTGTACTCATTCACAGACGTTAGAAGACTAAACACGCTGGATCAGGCATCAAAAGTCTAAACACATGGGATGCACAACTTCTTCTTCCCATGTACAGCCACTAGTGTTTACCTAGATGTTATGAGAACACATTTTGGGCCTGTAGCCTTTCCACTCAGCTTTAATGAAACTTAGAGAAACTTAGAGAAACTTGCTTTGATATTCTTCATGCAGATGCAGTATTTTTCCATTACAGTGCCTCTTATATTTTCTTGTAATAAACTACTTTTTAAGCAGACTAACACCTTAGATGACCATTTTTTTTACATATACATTTACTGCACCTACAAACATACTTGTTTTGCAAGTTCATTTTGAGCCAAGGTGAAACCTATTCTTCAGTACCTATATTATTTTAAGCAGTTAAAGCCACTAGTTTTTCAATTCACGCTATGATTAACCAAATCTGTGCTTTTATTTTGAAATAAGAGTATTCCCCAGTTTAATCTACTGTCTGTGCCTCAGCCACAGACAGACTCACTTGACAGCATTTAAAGCAGTCAGGTGTTAAACTGCTGGTGGGACAGGGAGACTGGCCGGAAATGGGAGTACACATAGAGAGAGTGTAAGTGAGAGTGCAATCAGTCCCATGACTTTATAATGGTATTCTAAATTAAAGCAGTCAAATCTGAGCATAACATAGCTTTCAGTGTTTGTTTAATAAAGAAATAACCATTTAATATCATTGTTATTGACCTAAAGCGCTTTACGATATCAGGTTTTGTTATCACATCTTCAAATCATCCTAAAGTTGATGGATTCATATGAATTTATATTACTCTGTGTTCTGTGCAGGTCTTGTGGATAGGTTAGACCTCAATTTAGGATCTTGCACAAGTTCTCAAATGGCCCTTAATATTCTTTAAATGCCGAGACATTTTGAGACACTTGTCAACCTGTCTCTTGGCCTTGCCTATGGAGGAGAATGTCAACAAAAAGTCTTTCAGATTTTATTTTTATTTTTGTGACACTGCTATCTGGGAGCCGGATCGGTGCTACTTCAATGCTACAGGCTAATGGCACTCTTCCAGGTTTCAGAAATCACCACAAACCACATCTTCATCCTGAAGAGGCTTTGATCTGTGAACAAACACATAATTGATATGTGCTTCTGAAAAAACTGCATCTAAAATCAAAGTACTACGACTCAACAGAGTACAACAGAGAACTGAAACTTGAAATCACCTTCATCTAACACAACTGCTTCCTTTTATAAAAAACAATTCAAACATTGACATGACTATGACTGTAGGTGAGTTTTAACATTTTGCAAAACATTTCTTGTTACTATAGACACAAACTTGTGTCATTTATTAGATAAAGATGAAATGAATGCAAAACTATTTTATAGTCTTGTGTTTGTTTTCCTGAATAAGCCTCCACCAATACCACAAAACTGAACTTATTCTGACTTCACAAATGCTTGCACTTTGCTGTGTTTGTAATTTATTCCAAATATATTCTTTCACTGGCATTTTTACACTTTCTAATGTCTTATTGAAGTATTTAAAGCATGTAGTGTTTCCATGCTAATGAAATTTGTCCCAGAAATAAAGTTGGAATAAATTTTAGTTGTGTCTGCATTACACAAAAAATATCTATGCCTCACCTGCATTTTAAACCTGGTTAAATGTAGCATGTATTATTGTCTCATGGAATTGAAGGTACTTGCCCGACAACTTATTTTTCACCACAAGCCTTTTACAATATTGAATTTGGGGTTTTGGTTTCCTCTCATACCAAAGAGAAAAAAAGAGGAGGGGGAGGGAGGGAAAACAAAGAAGGAAATGGCGCTGCAGCACCTGGCCCCTCTCTTTTCTTCAACTGTCTACGTGAGTGGTTGAGTGTGTTTGTGTAAGTGTGTGCATGTGAGTGCATGTGTTTGCATGGAGCAGGATTTGTCAGTTGAATTGCGTGGGCTTGGGTAATAAAGGACCCACTGTCTCTGTGATGGCAGATGTGCCTGGAATCAATCCCACACACACACACACACACANCAAACCAAAGTGACAATACCTTCATGACCCAAAAGAACTACTTGAGATCTGTGAGGTATGAGAGTGAAAAGGTGACATAGAGACATAGAAGAGAGAGAAGAGAGAGAGTACTGTGACAACTTCTTATGAAAGTATGTTCAACCAAGAAACTACATTGATTTAAAGGAATTTGCTTTTCCTTTGCAATCAAAAGTATTTTAAATTACCACTTACTTAACGATTGGTAGCATAAGTTTTTCAGTTGTTTACTTGTAAAAAGGAAGTCGTTCCAGCGAGTATTTCCACGTATTTTATAAAGAATTTGATGGACTTAATTACCATAATTCTGAGTTGGCAATAAAAAATTTAATTAAAAAATTGCTCCAGTATTCGGTAGGTAGGGGAATTGACATAAGAGCCTCACTTAAAGGTAAAGGAAAACTTAGTTATAAAGCCAATTTCAGTAAGTTACCTCAACTTCAATTTGGTTTTAAATTAACCAATAGAGAAATTTGACTTTAAATTACATACGATATTAAGTTGAAGTTCAACTGCCAACTTTGTTATGTCAACTTTAAATCCAAATAATGTTTGTAATTGAAAAGGTTTATCTAAATCATTAAAATAGAATGTTTGTATTGCAACTATGCATTAAGTTAAGCAATAGGAATTGTAGTTCTCTTGAATGACTTTTTAGAGTGTAGGAGTGAGCAGCCAATGTTAAGCCTGCACAAGTTAGTCATCTTATCTTCCATCTGCATGCAAAACCTCAACAGACTGAGAACCTTCCTCAGTATACTGAACTATTAGGAGCCTGGCATCGCCAGGGTGAGGTGCAGCAGAGCAGAAAATTCTTGCTCATGTTGGTCTGCAGTGAACAATATCCTGTATTGTATATTGGCCCCTGAGCATGTCATATTATCTCCTGTCAAAAGCTCCAAATATGGTCAAAAGATCTGGGACAGTCTGAACTTGAACACAAATACTTTTGTGAAAAGGTGGCTGAGTTACATGAGTGGCAGTCTGACAGTACATAAAATATAGCGGTTTGTAATTCTGTCACTTAACTCTCTTAACATCCTGCAATACTGATTTCCCATTGGCAACTACAAAAAGATGATACCCAAAAGCAAATTTGTCTTCAAATCTGTCAAGTCCATGTGTTGTGGAACAACTATCATATTAACGCAATATCCGTAAATGTGTGTTTTGAGTGTAATTGTGCAAATAAACAACACAGCTTCTAAGCATGAGTTACTTCCCGAGGCAGCAACAATGACACATTGTGTACTGATAAACATCTCAGTATTACTGTATTAGTCAGGGTGTACACCAGCAGTGAGTTTCACTCATTTTCCCATCTTAACCTAAATATTGTGTCTTCTGAAACAATGTACCTCCTACTGAGGACATTTTCGAACACATATGCCAGTGTTTTCATGGTTGAGGCCATTCAGAGGAGCACCTTTCTTGTTAAATGCAGCAACAATAGTTTAGACCTATTGGGGTCTCTGGGCAACATTGACTATCAGTTAAATGAATTTACAGCACTGCTATAAAAGAGAGGCTAGCATTCACTACAAAAACAACAGGTTTACAGAGGTTTAAAGCAGCCCTACACCTGTCACATGTTCAGCCAGTCAGAGTCCGTTTTTCCCAGTTTTGTTGAAATCATTCAGATGAGTCTGAACTTACCACTGTTTAACTTAGGCTATTATTTCCTTTTACATATTCATTCAGTGTAACGGTCGCTGTGGTATGTGCATACTGTGACAAACATTTAAATGTTATGTATGCTATGCATTTAATGGTGGTTCAGTTTTACAAGCAGACATGCCAGTGCCTAAAAATGCAAATTGTCATGCTCTTTCTTAGCTCTCTTTGTTTGTCAAACGTACAGCAGCAATAGCAGAGAGGCAAACTGTGACTTGTAACCTTTAACTTGAAGCCTCGAGTAGCCTCCTGGGAAGTACAGCACCTTGCTTTTTATTAGCTATGATATCTCTTTTTAAATTTATTAACACTCCAGTGTTCCACCTTGTATAGTGAAAGTGTCAAAAGCTGCTGAAATTCAAGGTTTTCCTATATTTTCACCCCCCCCATTCCTCATTGTTCTTCACATTTCCTCCCTAGAGATGCTACAGAAAGTGGTATACAGACTGCTATAAAATACACACAAAATAGAAAAAAAGAAAAGAAAAAAAAAAAACAGTTAAAACAGGATTTATGCCTGACAGCATTTTACACAGTACACATCAAACATACACTGTGTGATGCCATAGTGTATGTATGTCAGACAACCTTCAACATGATTATCTCTTATCTCTGTTTAGTCTATCTCTTTGTCTGGAATACAGACAAGAAAATGTGGGCTAGACACATGCACACAAACACACACATGCACACACACGCAGGTCTGCCCTTATGCATTATTAAACCACTGTTAAACCAACATCACACACTAGCAATAAACCATGCACATGGGTCCTCATCAGATGGGCTTTGTCACCATGGTGACCACTGTGTGTCCTGCTTCAGACCAGCTGGTGGACTCCAGCTGTGACGCGGTGATGTGAGAGACACAACAAAGAGAAAAGACATTGTGCGGCAGAGCTGAGAATTTGCCTTTTCATTAAGCTGTCTGTTGTGTACATTATCTGCCTGGACACACCTTAAACCCAAGAGCTGAAGACAAAGCACAGGTCACTAGAATATTGATCTGTGTATTGATTGCCACTAACAAATGAGTATTTATTCTCCAATTCATTTTAGGTTTCTTGTTGTGGTAGGAGCAGTCCTAACACTCCAGACAGTGTGCCATCTGTTTCCTCACGCTCATATAGAATGTGAAGAACATGCTGAGGCAGGTCTGTTGTCTGCTTGGCACAAGTAAAACTATGTGTGTGTGTCTCATTTAACATGATTACAGACTTTCTACTAGCAGAACATGTAGGCCTCTTTTCCATCATTCCACACTGACTGACTCATTCTCTCGAGTGACTTTCTTTTCTCCCACCTCTGCACTCTGCCCTGACTTCCACCTCACATTTGGCTCCAACAGCATTGTTTATGCATCCAAACTTTATATATTTTTTGTATTTGAACTCAGTGTCGATGTGGATTTGGGCATTGCCTGGAATTAAAAAAGGGCTAAACATAGTGCTACGTTTCAGTCTTGTGTGAAAAAGGGACGTTGTGATTGTGTTGCCAACATCATGGAACTCTGAGCCATCAGTGTGTCCCAGAAAATGACTTGAGAGATTAATCAGACACATGGATCTGTATTAGACAGAATAAAGGGAAGCTCGCTGTAAAGTATTACTTTTTGAAATGCTGAACTTTTTTTTTCAAGAGTTAGATGAGAAAATGTATATGACAAAAACTGATAACAAGCAAAAAATAGAATACATGAATCCATCATACTTTTCAGTAAAAGCTCAGTTTTGGTGGTTCCTGGCTTCCTAAGACAAGATTTATGCTATTCATGAAAAAAATAGGCAGTCTGACATTGTAGACAATGGCAGACTAAAGCTGTCACATTTCTGTCATATATCTGTTTTCTGTGGATTTTACACCTTGTTAATCAAACTGTAAATGTGACAAATAGACACAAGAATTAATAATAGCATTAGTGACTTGTGATTGTAAAACTGAACTATTTCTGTTTCTCTACAAACAGCCATCGTTGGATAATAATTAATATGCAAGCTGGTGGAAAATATGTATACATTCTTTAACAACTGATTCTTTTTGAGTTCATCTGGGTTTACCATCAAGAATTATCCCAAAGTGCTAACAGAGTGAACATAGTATTCAACACATATGAATGGTCAGTCTTTAGGTAGAGGACAGCTGTGTGTTTTTCCTCTTGTTTTCCTTTTCCTCTAATGCTAAGGGCCGCTGCTCATGCTGGCTGACCCGACAGTTCTCCCTCCTGTCTACCCCTGTTATTGGTCATTGTCTTCCACTGTCTTTTTATGTTTCTTGAACTGTAAAAGTAATTTCCCTGAAAAGGGATCAATAAAGTTCTATCTGATCTGATCTGATCTGATCTTATCTTATCTTATCTTATCTTATCTTATCTTATCTTATCTTATCTGATCTGATCTGATCTGATCTGATCTGATCTTATCTTATCTTATCTTATCTTATCTTATCTGATCTGATCTGATCTGATCTGATCTGATCTGATCTTATCTGATCTTATTCAGGCTACATTAATCGGTTACACTGATGGCATTTTGCATTCAGACATAGTAAAATTGGACCTTATTCAGACACACCCACACCACTATGTGAAAAAGGATTTAACTACAGTTGATAAACTGTGACTGTGTGACAGCTCATCTGTCTGAGTTGAAGAAAAGTACACAAATGTGACTTGTTCCATTATGACCAGTCCTGTCTCCATCATTTACTATTATAAACAATCAATAAAGTTGTTGTGGTTGTGTCTTGTGTAAATGTACACAACAAAATTTCTGGTCAGTCTCATTAATGTGTTACAGTTTCGATCTTCATCACAGCAAATTTTCTAAAAAAGTTATGGACATTTTGGTTTGTAATAGATGTGAAATTTTAGGAGGAAAAGTGAATATAAAAGGTATTTCGTGATTTTAGCTTACAGTGTTTCTTGGTGTCTTGTAGGGTTTTTTTGTGTTTTGCTTTGTTTTGTTTTTTTTAAACATTGGTGCTGAAATGTGGGAAAAAGGCCTGCCAAGATCACCTTGACTCCAAGTTCATCACTTGTATGTGCCTATCTGTTAAAGCAACCACATGCAGTTTAAATATGTGCCTTATTAGAAATGATACAGAAATGTTACTGGTTTGATTTATAAAGACTGCCTTAAAGCCTTTTACTGATAAGTGAACAGAGTGTTGATTCAGACATGAAGCCGACACGTTATGACACAAATCTCAAAGGGGCCTTAAAAAAGGAAAAGAAAAAAAAGACACAGTCACTGTATTAAGAGCATGGCTCCAATCTTATCACAATCATGACTTTAATGATTTACTACAGTCATTAAATCATGAAATCATGATGCAAAATAAAAACACACTTAAAGTGTTACATTAAAAAGGTAGAGACACCATGTGAGTACTGTATATATGTGTGTGTGTGTGTGTGCGCGCGCGCATTCAGTTCACACACGCCTGCCAGCAATGTGCTATTGTTTCAGATTGCTGACATCATTGGCAGAAATCACTGCCCTGCCTGTAATTGCCCCGCAATGACCAGCCCTGACCTTCAGACCAGCCATGACCTTTAAAGTCTAGATTTTGAAAAAATGATAAGGTCTACCAAGACCTGAGTGTAAGACAGTGTCACCAACACAAAATAAACCTTTTTGATTCCTAACATTGCCAATGGCACCACCATGTGGTCAAAGCTCACACATTTTTGTTTTACTCGTGTTTTGCCTTGTCTGCAGCACTCAGTGGAATTCTCATAACAAAATTTTCAGTTGGAAACTATATACAAATGTTTATACAGAACTATTAACCTGAATTCGCATAACAAAACCACAGAGTTACTATTGTTTACTCAGGCTTATTAGCTGAATGAGCCTTTTGAAGGTATGAAGGGGGGGAACACAAGTGGAGGAGTGGAAGTGGCCAGAATGCACAGGCAGTATTTGGCTGCAGATTGGTTTATACACAGAATTATAAAGACAGTAAAAGAGTCTGGTGCTCAGGAAAGGAAAAGAAGAGCAGGAAAAATGGGGAAAAGACACAGGTACGATAATGAGACAATGACACAAAGAAATAGTGTGAAACAATACACTCACACACACATCATGAAAGAATATAGTGATGCGGCACATCAAGTTAAACAGCAGAACGTGGGCTGCAAGATGTATACAAGCCATTTTTCATGCCCCAAACACAACTCAAACATCAATTAAATGAATTATCAAATATGGAGATATACCGCCACCCAGTCACCACACTCGCCACATTTCTGGCTCTAGCGCTTTGGTACTTTATCGCTATATTCTATTGGCTCTAACGATTCAAAGGAGGTATCACTCACTGAAATCGACCAATCCATTTTGGAGATACAGCCTCACGTCACCACAGGAGCTTCACAGCAGTCTGATCAGCAGGACGCATAACACATACAGCGTTCTGGTTGAATTTTCAGCAAGCTAAAAAACTGCTGTCTTTGGATGTATTGAACACCATTAGTGATATACAAGTGAAATATATAGTTTGTAAATAAGAAAATTCAGATGGTCACAAGTGTGCAAAAATGTGACCTCACCTGAACTGTCTGGACTAAAAACTTTGTAATTTTGTTCTACTTTCCTTTATCAGAGTCAACCTTTGCAGAGGGAATGTTCACATATTGTTCTTTGATCTGGGAGAGGTTTAGAGCTGCAGCTGGATCATTCCAAAGAGATAATTATCCTGAAAGTGTTTTTTTTTTTTTTTTTTGTAGGCAAACCTGAAAATGTTTCATTTGTGCTGAACATCTGAACAAATCTTACAAGTGTTCTTTTTATTACGACACAATAATTATTCAAATAGACCTTGTGGTTGCAGAGATAAACTGTTTTTATTATGGGTATGTAATTTTCAAGCAGAGGCCTGAAAAATAGCTCAGGGCGGAACAGGTTAAACGACGCTCTCGCACACAGAAGTGTCTGGTCTATGGGAAGAGTTGTGAAAATGTTTGAGAGTAAGGACAATAAGGTTTGAAAAGCAGAAGTGAAAACTGTAAAAGATTGAAATGTGAAAGTGTTCTTGAGACCCATTGCTGATATGGTTTTACTTTTACCAGATGATAAATAGATTACTATAACTGTTATTTGTTCTAAATGTAAAAGATAAAGTTCATTTGTAGTGGCACAACTGTATTGTACCAGGCGGAGAGTATTCTGCCCTTTATAAGTTCAACTGAGTAATCCAGTTTTATATGCTGCCCTAGAGCAAAAATAATGTCAAAATAATAATTTTCTTTGCCTTATGTAAACAATATATACAAATCTGTACATTTAGGCAATGACCATGTGATTGTGTTAGCTTGCAATTGGCATGTAATTAGCTATTTTGCGATGTTAGATAGCTAATACCATGCTTCTCTTTTTCAGTTTCATGATGGCCTAAAGAAAGCAATGGTCAGAGGCCATTCTGCAAATAAACCAGCTTAAAGAGAAATGAATTATTTGGAGCATCGTTATCTCGCTGTCTAGCTGGTGAAAACTAGATACTTCAAAGCGAGGACAGCACAGTTTTTGTTGAGCCAGCTTACACAAAGAAAGCCTGGCTATGTCAAACTTGCTTCGCAGTATACCCTTCAGATGCCTGAAGGTTTCACATTCATCAGGAGACGGGTTCTGTGTCCTAGATGAACATGTTTTGGTGCAAAATGTGCATATTAAACCCAGAACAAAAGCAAAAGACCTTGTGAAGCTGCTGCTGAAGCTGGTAAGAGAGAGTCATTATCTATAGTGAAGCGAGTCCTGTACTGACATGGGCTGAAAGGCTACTCAGAGAGGAAGAAGACATTACTCCAAAAAGAACATTAAAAAGCCCGAATATAGTTTTCAAATGCACACAGGGACAAAGACCTTAATTTCTGGAGACATGTCCTGTGGTCTGATGAAATTGGCCATAATGACCTTTATTACATTTGGACAAAAAAGGGGGGAGCTTGCAAGCCTGAGAACACCATCCCAACTGTGAGGTACGGGGTTGGCAGCATCATGTTGTGGAGGTGTTTGCTGCAGGAGGGACTGGTGCACTTCACAAAATAGATGGTATCATGAGGAAAGACCATTATGTGGAAATATTGAAGCAACATCCCAAGACACTAGCCAGGAAGTTAAAGCTTGGGCACAAATGGTTCTTCCAAATAGACAATGATTCTTAGCATGCCCAAATTAGTTACAAAGTGACTTCAGGACAACAAAGGTTGCGCTTAGACACCAGGCTAAAGTGACCCAAATCTGTGTTGTTGTTTTTTTGCTCCCTGTATCTGATGTTTTTATGACAGTATGAACAACAAAGATCAGATTTTTTCAAATGCGACCCAGGCCACTTGAATACGTTGTCCTGATCTTTTGCCATGCGACTTCTGTCTGCACGGCTAGGTCGCATTCATCTGACCCACACATCATTGATACATGACAAACTAGGGCTGGTCTGAATAGCACTTTATGGTCTCCGGATATTCGGGCAGAACCACCACAACCATGAGGATTATGTTGTAAATGTGCTGGCTCCGGTTGGACAACAACTTAAAAAAAACCCTTTAAAAGCGCAAGATACTCTCCACCGTTACCATCCATGTTCACTTCCGCAAACACTGAGCACACTCGTTGTGTGTGACGTCATTGTGTCGTCTTCATGTGGGACACTTTTGGGTCGTATGAAGTTCACACAGGAGAGACCACATACAAGTTGCATTTAATGGGAAATGTGACCAAACTCGCAAAAAAATCGGATTACACAAAAAAATCGGAAATGAGCATTAAGTCCTGCAGTCTGAACGTAGCCAAAGTCAGTGTTTTGGAGTGGACATTACAAAGCCCTGAAAAGGCGTGTGAAGCAAGTGCACTATCTTGTGTACTATCTTCTGCGTTGTGATACACCAAAAATTGAGACTGCTCTTCCTTTGGTTCCAACCAGCTGTTTATTTACAAACTTCAGGACACATGGAGACGGGACACAGCAGACTGGCAAAAATTGCGCGGGGCGCACCCCCTCAAGTCTGCAGGGGCCCAGCAGAGGGCGTCAACATTACATCCCGTCTCAGTGGGGAAACCAATACATTACAAATAAGGCAAACAATTGTATCATGAAAAGAGATGGCAAGTGAAATCATTAACTCCGCTACACAAGGCGGCTTACAAACTTGACTTAGTTACATCAGTTCTGCCAGGATGAACAGGCCAAAATTCCAGTCAACTATTGTGAGAAGCTTGTGGAAGGATACCCAAAATGTTTGACCCAAGCCACACAGTTTAAAAGCAATGCTACCAAAAACAAAGAGAATGTATGTAAACTTCTGACCTTGAAGAAAGTAAAAAAAACAATTCTCTAAAAATTCTCTCTCTCTGGAATTTAGCAATTAGAAATAACTTTGGTAATCCTAACTGACTTTAAATAGGAAAAGTTAAGTCTCATTTAGTGTCAGATGGTGTGACAAAAAGGCTATGTGTCCCTTTATAGAGTGTACGTAAACTTCTGGTTTCAACTATATACACCGCTTAATCCTCACTAGGGTCGTGGGGGGCTGGAGTCTATCCCAGCCGACTTAAGGTGAAGGCAAGGGACACCCTGGACAGGTCACCAGTCTATCACAGGGCTACACAGAGACACAACAGGCACATTAAAATTCACACATACGGACAATTTAGAATCACCAATTAATGTCAGTGTGTTTTTGCACTGTGGAAGAAAGGAACCCGGAAAGAACCCATGCTGCACAGGGAGAACATGCAAACTCCACACAGACGTCCTAATCGGCACACGAACCAGGGATCTTTTAGCTGTGAGGCGATGGTGCTAACAACCGAGCCACCATGCAGCCCCCAAGGATTCATGTTCCTACTTTATTGTTTAAATTGAAGGTGTCTCAAAATCTCTGATCCAATTTTTATACTAAATGTGACAACAACAAGTACAGCAAACAGAGAAATGCAAAATAAGATTCCTATGTATTTTCTCTAGAGATAGACTGATATGGTTTTTTCAGGGCCGATACAGATACGGATTATTAGTAGTCAAGGAGGCCGAACTGATATGTAGACCTGATTTGCAGTAAAAGTGAAAATGTTGGCGTCAAAATTTTGAATAATACAAACTCCAACAGTTAGCTTCATTTAAAGGGTTAGCAGGGACCCTGTCATTCGAATCTAGGCTGCTACATTACTAACAATGAATATTAATATCACTGAAAAAATAGCACAGTCGCAAAAGGAGAGACTATTCATCCCCGAACACCATGCAGTTCATGTAGGCTTTATAATGCAGTTACATTATGTCTTAAGTCTTGAGCAGCAACATCCTGCTCCTCTCTACAAGAAACTATCAAAGACAGCCTCAGGACACACTTGATCTGACAATATGTCATTTTCTGCTGCTTGGGATCTCACAGTCAACACAGAAAAAGGTAAAGTAAAAGAACTTGGTAGTTAAACAGCCATTATGGCCCTACAGTTTCTCTCAGACAGACATTGCTTTGCTGTCAGTTTCTGCAGCTTCTCATGTATCACACACACACACACACACACACACACACACACACACACACACACACACACACACACACACACACACACACTTACTTCTTACTATCATCACTGACTATTTCCACTTTCTATGAACTAATTTTGTTGTAACCATAATATGACAATAAAATCTGCACAGAAGTAATCGCTTCCCCTCTGTCGCATCAAAAAGTCTGAGAAGATATCTCTGCAACCCACACTTTAATCTCTGATCATATAATAGCAGCAGAACTTTCCTGTGCAGTTTTTAGGCTGCCATAGTGGTGTTCATAGACAGAGACACATTCCTCTGCACTCATCTACCTCCAGTGTCAGTGAAAAGCAAGAACAAATTTGCAAGCATGGGCTAACTGTATTTCCTGACTGTTTTGCATGTGCAACAGAGTCACTGTACATTTGAATGTTTAAACAGAACTGGTTCACAAATAGCAGGAAAACAAACCCCATTTCACCAAGCATCTAGTTTGCTTAAGTCAAGACAATCAACCTCATTTAGTTTCAGGGATAGTTTTGTCTTCCAACTCGTTCAACCTGAACACTCCTGTAACATCACCTCTCAGCATGTCGATGTTTTGACTCATGAATACTCAGCAGTCCTTAGTGCATTTTTACACCATTGCAAGAGTATTCAATATTCACACACATTCATCTTTAAACTCAGCCTTCATTTTGGTTCCAACACACACTTGTACAGTTTCCTTTCTGCATCTTGCTTGGTTGTGACACTACTGACTAATATTTCCACAGACGGATGGACGGACGGACGGATGGACACACAGATAGGAGATCTGTTAAAGCCTAAAAAGTGACTTTGTAGCAGTTTCTGCTACAGTACGAGTCTCCAGGACCACATATTCCCACAATGACACACACACATACACACACAGACAGGCTCATAAGGTGAAAAGAATAAAACATTTGCTATCAAAGTTGGTCATAATGTAGTAATGAGACTGAGTATTTATGGGCCACTACGTCAAGTCAACATGTTGACAGGCGCCATGGCTGGTCTGGTCCTACAGTTGAACTGCTAAACATGTTCTTGCCCAAGTGGAGCTGGTTTAGACTGTAGCCCTCTGTCCAAGTAACACCACACACATCAGCATGGAACTTTCCCACACTGAATATGCAAATATGGAAAAACAAATGTGTACATCTGAGAATTCTAAGTCTGACAGGTGACTGGAAACTGACAAGACAAATGGAACTTTATCTTCTCCTTTCTCATTCATGGTATGGTGTAACCCCTCGACTCTGTGTTGTGTTTGTCTTAATTAAGAGTCGGAATGCAGAACTGTCTTTTCCCATTTATTAGTCCACCTGGCAATACAAGACAACTCTGGTCAGCGGGCTCAGGTGTCTCGGGCACAGCACCCTGCCAAAGGAGCAGCATGGTTATCTCAGCTCATGTTCGCTAACTAGCTAGCTCGCTAGCGGAGTTTCTCAATCTCACCAAACAAAGAACACATAGAAACAACGACACACATATCCACAACGACACACATATCCACACACTCCAACGAACATTCATGTGACTGATTTTACACTTACATTTTCAAAAATAAACAAAGCAAACTCGTAACATAACCATTCATGAGCTCGTGCTGTGCTCCGCAACCCGCCTCATGCACACCTCTCGGGGAACTGATGGCGCGACACTGGTACCAGTGTGGCGCCACTGAGCCGACAACAAAACACCATTACATATACACATACATACTGTTACAATGGCACCACATGCTTTTACTTGCAGCAGATGTTGACCTAGCTCTTTGTATACTGATAAACAGTGACCTGACACAGTCGGTGTTCATCAGTAGCATTTGCATGATTTGCATGATTCTCAACTGCGGTACACAATCTAAAATTTGAATTCACTTTTTCTTTTCCGTCACATGCATGTTTCCTTATCTTCCTGTGATGTGTGCTGCCTCTGAAAATGAGTAGAAACTCAGCTAATAAGACAAGCAGTTAAACGGTACAAACACCTAAACCTAAATCCAACTGGCAACACACCAAGATGAGTGTGTGTTTTTGGGAATTAACACCATGATACCATAAAGCTTGATGTTAATATTTCTGTTTTATGTATAATAATGTAACACACAAGCAAGCATTCCAAGTCACATTAACATGTGGAATTGAATTTAGTATTAAATGTAAAATATTACAAAAGCTCAGTTTTCATGCAACATTTAAAGCTTTTTTAACTTTTGTACATGAAACCATTGTAGTTTGGGGTTTATCTTTTTTCAGAGCACCTTAGATGGCAAAAATGGCTACGCTTTTTTGCCTTTTCCATTTCAAGGCATCGCTGAGAGATTGGTGCAGTGGGGAGACCCCAGAATGACTGGAGGAGAGAATATGCTGAGCATGTCTTCTGGTATTGATGCATCTACAAATGCATCCCACTGTACTGTCCATTGATGAGACTGAAAACTACAGTAGATAGTGCAGATTGTTTTTATGGTTCACGTCATATATCCACTTCTCTACACTGTGTCAAATCAGATCTGGGATTTAGGTGCAACTCACTTGATGTCAATTTTGTGCTTCAAGAAAGCAAAAAATGCTATGAGGCTGTATATACTTGTAGCAGTGTGCTGTATGTATGCCTATTCTATATTGAATTTAAAATTCTGGTGTGTCATTCTTTGTTTGTTCAAATCTAGTCAGTTTGAATTTTTGTCATGTATATAAACCTTTTTTGCTTTCTACATCATGGAAAAAAACCATCTGACCTCCACTAAAATGAAACACAGTGTCATAATATTGCCCTTATAAAGACTATTTGCATAAAACAAATGCCTCCAGCATGCCAAACACAAGCCCTACTGTGCTTTAGTTCAAGTTCCCAATTGGCAGATTGTTCAACCAGCACAGTTCACTGAAGTGTCTGTCCATCCTGTGTACTTCAGAGGAAAGAACTACTCTGTGTCCAGTGAATAATAATGTAAGTTGTGTTTCCTTTATTTCAGTGTGCATGGGTTATTACAATGTTGGTACTGTACTTGTCAAATTCTAAAGATTGTTAAGCAATTTTGGTGAGTTTGATCTCATGAGAAAAGCTGAACATTTTGATCAATTTTCTATATATTGATCGGGAAGAAAGCTTCTAAATGGATTTAAGATTGGAAATATGATTAAACTTAAAGAGCTCTAGCAAGCACGTGCAATTTTTACTCTTTGAATTTTGAATGTTTAGTTTAAAAAAATGAACTGAATTTCTGTAGTATTGAAACAAGGAGAATTCACCTTGTATTTGTCTTTGTCATGGCTTGAAATGGGGCTGGAAGGTGGGTCAGTGGTTAGCACTGTTGCCTTGCAGCAAGAAAGTCGTTGATTCGCATCCCGGTGAGGACACCTGGGATTGTTCTGCGTGCAGCATGGGTTCTCTCCGGGTTCTCCGGCTTCCTCCCACACAGTCCAAAAACATGTTGAGGTTAACTGGTGATTCTATATTGTCCATAGGTGTGAATGTGAGTGTGCTTGGTTGTCTGTCTCTAAGTGTAGCCCTGTGATAGACTGGTGACCTGTCCAGGGTGTCCCCTGCCTTCACCCTAAGTCAGCTGGGATAGACTCCAGCCCCCTACAACCCTAGTGAAGTTTAAGTGGTGTATAGATAAGGAATAAATGGATGGATTGTCAGTCTAGGGCTACACTTAGAGACAGACAACCAAGCACACTCATATTTTACACCTACAGATAATTTAGAATCACCAATTAACCTCAACATGTGAGCAATCTCTAGCTGCGAGGCAATGGTGCTAACCACCGATCCACCTTTCAGCCCAGCCACAAAACAGAAGGTGCAAAATAATAAAATATTAAAATAAAACAATATTAAAAAGTAGATGGTCAGGTAATATTGATGAGTATTTGAGAGTCACACAATGTATGTTGATTTGTTGTTGTTGTTGTTGTTTTTAATGTTTTAAGTAAGTAGATTTTTTTTTCCTTTTTTCTGACCATACAAAAGCTTTTTTAAAAATGTAAACTGACTGTAAACTTTTGATTTAGTCCATACATTCAGAGGAAGAACAATGGTTCCCATTCTGCTTTTACTGCTGCTGCATGAATCGCTGGCTGAGCAAGGTATAAATATCAGTTTTGTTAGTTCAGAATTTGTTCATCACAGAAGAAAGAAAGTAATGCACACATACCAAATATGTAGAAATGTGTAGTATTTTAATCTAGATGTGTTTACTTTTTAAAATCTTGAAGGACCTGTGTGCCTGAAAATCTAGAATCTAAAGATTATAAATCCTGCCTGTTTTAGTCACAATAGCAGGAAAATGGCACACAAGTGTGGTTATCTAGCACAGCAGAATGTAACAAGAGCTGGTCCTGTTAAAGGAAACATTTAATAACATTCTATTAAACTGTGGTGTATAATCTATGGGCATTGAGAGCAATGGTGGTCACCCTATTGTGAACAAAAAAGCTAATTTTGCCTTCTGGTGGTAGCTAGACCCTTGTAGTTTTCAATTAATTGTGTTATACCAGGCAAAAATTATATGTAAATTTGTCTTTGGAACAATGTTTTACCTTTAGACTTACTTTTATTATTGTACTGTGAAATTCATTTTTCCCCAAACAACCAAACAAATGAAAAAGTTAAAAGAATATTTTTTTGTCACTGTGATGGAAAATGTGTGTTATAGTAAGTTATGTTTATCTTCTGTTTCTGTGTTCAGTGTGTTTCAACATTTCAGGTTTTAACATGAGTATTAATTTTACTCCAGCCAATGTGGACATCCATGATCATGTGAATAAGACTGCACACTGCAAAAAACAGGGACTTTCTTGTGTTATTCTCTGTGAATCTCGCAACGGGACGTGGTTCAATGAATCACATGTTTGCTTAGAAGCTGAGCTGACAACATTTAGCACTTTTTCTGAGTATAACATATACAACTGTAAGTACACTTTCTCCTAAGTAAACCATTTCACCTGTACAGTCAAGTCTGTTATAATGGGCAACCCTGTCCACTTCAGTATGTACCATGTCTAATGGGGTTAGCTGATTCATTGCCAGCCCCAATTGCCCTGTCTCTTTAAACAGGGAAATTACACTGTAAATCGTCATTTGATTCCTGTCTTTCTTCTCAGATAGCACTTGCAAAGACTTTGTATGCGAATACCTTCCCATTTTATCGCTGATTCAGTCTCTGCAACATGACCGTGCTGGCCAGAAAGACTTGATGCAACTCATCAGCATAAGGGAAGCATGTGAACAGCTCCTCAGCAGCGACGTTAAACTTAAGAAGGCGTTTTTAAGGTAAGTTTCAGTCCTGTGGTAGGCACTATGTGCTGAAAGAGATTGACCTTTTTTCTTTTTTTTTCTTTTTTTCTTTATGTAGAACTGTCTGTTATAGTCATGAGAGCAGCATGGTTCAAAGGATGGCAGTGTCAGTCTGTTGGTTGGTCCACTACTATTGTATGATTTGGCACAAATGTTTGTACACACCCAGAGGATGAATACTAAAGACTTTGGTGATCCCAACTTTTTCTCTTGCTCCACCATGAGGTCACATTTGTAGGCCAGTACTTTGATTCAGGACCATCTGCCTCTGCTGTGCTCCAAATATTATGCTGACGCATAATAAAGTAGATTACAAACATTGCATATATTAGTGAATTGGTTTACATTTCTTAAACAATCGTCAGAAGTCCATGAAAGCACTGAAACAGTTTTCTCTTGTAATTATTACCCCTGTTCATACTGACCATTAAGGATTTCTAACTTACATTTCAGTATAAGGGTTGAGTTAGAATCTCTCAGAGCCAAGAAGTTCTATTTTACTACATCTAAAATCTTATGCTCTTTGACCTGTCACACTGGAAGTATGACATTCTTGTTCTGTGTTACAATAATATGCACAATGTACTTTGTACTTTACACAACATTAAAACCACCGACAGTCGGCATGAATAACATTGAATATCTCAAAAATGTTGCACCTCTCAAGAGGTGGGATATGAAGTGGGGTTCCAAAGTATTCAGACAGTGATAGTTTTCAGAATTCTACCTCTGTACACCACCACAATGGATCTTATATGGAGTTATTTAGGTTCCAGTGTAGCAGAAATCTAGGAAAGGCCAAAAAGCAAAACAAACAAACATACCAAAAAATGCCAGGACTTGAAAATACAGTCCTCCTCCTGCAGCTCCTCCCCTTCCTGCCACACAGCATATGAAAGTAATTTAAAAGGCAAAAATAATCAAGTTAAACAGTTACTTGTGGCTTCACCCTGAATTTTCAGCCCATACTCCTGTGTCAGAGTTTTCTGTTTCACCTGATCGTGAAGCCATGCCACTACCGACTTTGTTTCTCTTTATACTCTGTCATCTGCTTGATTCGGCATGTAATTAGCTACAGTCTCCCACTACAGGTAAAATTTTCTATTTCCTTTAAGAGGAGGTACAGAGACCTTTGAACCTTTCAGGCCACGTGCATTACAACATGCTAAAAGATTATTATGGAATTTTTGCCTAGTGATGACCAATGAATAAATAACTAAATAAAATATTGCCTACTTCAGCTTTGACAAGTGACTGAAAGTCACATTAAAAAAAATGTAGTCCTTCCTTTTTCACAGGCATTCAAGTAATCAAACAATTGGCTGATAATTAGTTTCATGGCCTGTTTCCTGATTTCAGGAAAAAATAGGGAAATGAGTTGGTTCAGTGCATTGCACTAGCATTTGCTGTTCATTGGAACTAATATGTGATCTGAAGGTGTTGATGCAAGTGAAAGCATGCCAGATGAAAAAACAACACAAAACAAACTTGGTTGACAAAAACTTTACAAATGATCACATTGACAATTTGGTACATTCTTAAGAAAAAGAAATGTACTTGAATGCTCAGCAACACCAAAGGTCCTGGAACACCAAGGAAAACTATTGAAGTGGACAATCGCATGGTGAAGAAAGTCAAGAACTCTTTAACAGACACTGTAGGCATATCATTTTCAAAGCCAACAATCAAGAGATGCCTTCATGAGTCACACACAGGCAGAAAGACCACAAAGCAGCAGCAACGGCAGCAAAGAATGCAAATGTTACTCAGATGATACTTATTTATAATTCTGCCTGTTTTCAAAATTCTTTTGAGCCTGTGAAGAAGGATTCTTAAAAATGGTTGCAATCTCCAGGCAGTTAATACAGCATTAAATCAGTAGGGGGGAACAATCAAGAGTAAGCAACGCTGCAGGCTGGTTACTTCCTTTGACAGCTTTTAAATGTCTCCCAGTTATAGTCCTCTTTGAACTATCACCATAGAATAGGCTAGCAACACACTTCAGCCTTTGGAAGCCCAAATCTGCCTTCATAGCACCAGGTCTGGACGAACCCTGCACAGCAAAACACAGCCAAATCAGAGTCAGGACTGACCACAGAGTAGAGACACACTTCAGTCAGCATGCCCACCTCACATTCACCTACATTCCTGCTGCCTGGTGTCAAAGCACCTTCAGTTCTTGTCTATGCGTCAACATCTCAGAGATGTTTCAGTGGCAAAAGGGGGACTTACAGAAGATCAGGCAGGTAGTTTTAATGCTGTGTCTGATCGGTTTACATTATATATTCTATTGTGCATACAGTTTACAGCCAAAGTGGGTCTCTTCGTGCTCATACTGTATCTACTGTCTTTACTGGTTTTGTATGCTACAACCCTCCTATCAGTTATTAAATCTATTTGCATGAGTGGTTCTTTCATGTTACATAATGGCTATTTAATTTCTACAGCGTGGAAAAACATATAATTCATGCCATCATGAACAGAACCAAGGTTGAGGCTGGAAGCTACGTAAACTTCGATATGAGGGCCTTGTCTCTGAATGTGTTTAACATCAGCGAGGCCGTCCTCAACTCTGCAGGAGCCGACTCCAGCATCCACATAGAAGCTCCACAGGTACATAAACTGTGACGGAGATGTTACTGAGGAATTTAGAAGGGACAGTGTTGACTGAAACAGCATGGCAATGAATGAATTTTTGTTATATTTGCTTAGCTTTAATTTATATCCTGTCAGTTAAAACTAGCCTTGTTGACTAAGGTTGTGCTTAACATTTAGGATTGTTTTTGTTCTGAGTATAAGCCACCAGGTGTCCTGACTTAACATTATTTTCTTAAATCCACTGTCAGCTGCTGGCTGAAAACGAGACATCTGTTGAGGTTTGGCTGCCTGTGTATGCCCTTCTCAACATCCCAGAGATGAAGAGGATTATTGGTTTGGTCACCTACTTAGAGCACAGCCAGTTCCAAGTATATCTTATATATCTTATTTATATTATCCTATTTCCTCTTTCACCCTCTGTCTCATCCACAATCCTGACACCTTTGTGTTACAATCATTATGCAGTCCCAAGCCTTATAAGATTTTTCTTGACAGAATATTTTTAATTAATCTCTTCTTTTCTTATGTATCCTGTATATGCACAATGTAATAATTATCTGTATTTCCCTCCATCACATACTGTAACTGTCCTCTTATTAGTTTCACCAGGAGGAGATCGCATCGAGGGTTCTCAGAATAGAGCTACTGGAGGAACGACGCCTCCATAATCTGACTCAGCCCATCAAAATGAGTTTCGAAGTTACTAAAATTGATGTAAGTGTGTTTGTTCAATTGTCTTATCTATGGAAAGAAAGCTCTGTGTGTGTGTGTCACCTATTCTGGGCCATTTAAATAAGGTTTACTTGATCTGATGGGACTCTGTTTTGAGACACTAAATGGGACTCAGAGCAATTTCTATTGTTTTAACATGTAATGTATGAGGAACATATCTTCATTTAGGTTTTCTTTGTCAGTCTGCTTTTTGTTTGCTTGTGTGTAGCTGATTTGAAGGTGGCAATATGTAGCATTGTTAACATCAATTTAGCTGTGTGTTTTTGTATCTTTACAGAGTGAGTCGCAGTTACTGTGTCACTACTTTGATGAAGGTAGGTAGGTGTATGTCAGCTTACAGCAAGAAAAAGAGCAAAGCACTGACACTGTATACCAGTGATGGTTTATTAACTCATATATTAGCTCGATGTACACATTTAAAAGTAAGAAAGCAAGAAGAGCACACTTCCAGCCCGTGGCTGCGCTTCGATGGGGTGGAAGTATTTGGCTGCTGATGCTAGTTTAGGATAGCGGTCCATAAACACTGAGCGCGCTCTTTCCGTGTGACGTCGTTGTGTCCTCTTCTGCGCATGCGGGACACTTTTGGGTCGTATGAAGTTCACACAGCAGATCACAAACAAGTTGTATTTAATTAGAAACGTGAACGAACTCGCAAAAAAACCGAATTTCACAAAAAAATCCTAATTGAGCATTAGTAGTCTGAGCGTAGCCAATCTGTCAGATTGTTAAGTCAGACAGTACAATAATATCCTTATTTGTGACATAAAATGTCATGTCTGAGTCGGAATCTAAGGCTGTCAGTATGTTAAGGCTATTTTTTATGGGTTCCTTTCTTTTTTCTTAAAAACCTGTTGAATAGCAAAGTTTTCGGATAGTTAAGGGTCAGATTATCGAGTCACGACTGTAGAATGCTTTAATGTTTGAAGAGACTGTTGCATGTCAGACAGCTAGCAGAATTACATCTAATTAGCTGAGTTACTGTTTGGTGCTCATAGTTTCAGACTGGAGGTGGAAAACAGACGGATGTGAGACTGACAACAGCACGTACAATGACCAACAAGACAAAAAGATCATTTGCAGCTCTGATCATGCAACACCCTTTGCTGTCTTACTGGTAAGGAAACACATGTGTTGTGACTAACTTGTTCCTAGTGATATAATAACCTATAATTAATAATAGGCAATTTGTCAGCCTTTGTTGGGATAGAAACTTTCATATAGGAAATAAAAAATGTAACAGATATTAATCATGTTTGCATAATCTTTACTTTAGACTGAGAAAAGTCCAGTTACTGAAGTCCCTCAGTTATTTCTGGATGGTGGTAAAAGTAAATCTATAAATTGCAGTTTACCATTGTCCCATTTTTTATTTTTTTTGCAGATCAGAGAATCAATTTCAAGTGTCCACTGGGAAATACTGTCATACATCAGTTACATAGGCTGTGGCCTGTCAGCCTTTTTCACTGCTTTGTCCCTTGTGATATATGTGTTCAGTCGGTACGTATACATAGCTGCAAAGTAAAAACACTGACATTATACACTGCCTGGCCAAATAAAAGTCACACACTCTAGTATTTTGTTGAACTGCCTTCAGCTTTGATTATGGCGTGCACTCGCTGTGGCATTGTTTCAGTAAGCTTCTGCAATGCCACAACACTTATTTCCGTGCAGCATTGACTTAGCTTTTCACCAAGGTCTTGTATTGATGATGGGAGAGTCAAACCACTGCGCAAAGTGTTCTCCAGCACATCCCAGAGATTTTCAATGAGGTTAAGGCCTGGGGCCTCATTTATCATCAGTGCCTTCAGAAACGCCTCCAATTAACCACACACAGCAACAACACGCCTGTTTACAAAACAAGTGAATATTTTTTTTCCTCCCTCACCTATCATCATCATTGCAAAGACGGTGACAAAGTGGAACTTTTCGGAAACCAAAGGAGGTATTTTCCCTGCCTTTCTTGGCAGTGATTGGTGTTTTTTGTGGGGTGTTACTGCCACCTACAGATAAGTGGAATAATGCATTTGCATTAAAATGCAGTAATGCAATGCATTTGCATCTGGTTTTGCCATTTTTGGAAATTTTGCTATTTTTGGAAATGGAGACAAACAGAATCGTATCTTGCCTGTGGAGTGGTCATATGTCTGTGTGTTTTTGTTTTTCTCTTCCTCAGAAACCATAAACTGGACTACTCCATCTCTATTCACGTGTCTCTGAGCGGAGCCTTGTTTCTGCTCAATACAACCTTCCTGCTCACTGAGTGGGGGGCCACGGTGGATCTAGACTGGGTGTGTGTGTTTATTGCAGTGTCCCTGCATTACTCCTTGCTCTGCTGTTTCACCTGGATGGCCATAGAGGCACTTCACCTCTATCTACTGCTGATAAAGGTGTTTAACACCTACTACAAACACTACATGCTCAAACTGTCTCTTGCTGGATGGGGTGAGTACAGCACTGGATTTACGACATACTGATGTAAATAATCAGTGTGACAGCAGCTTCACTAAGGACAGAGACTACACTGTAATAAAGTACTGCAAAAATACAGCCAAATACTGTCAAAAGTGTGTTTCCCACCCCCCAAAACATGGTTAAAACTGTAAAATCTAAAGTTTCTTTAGACTGACTGTTAACAGCAGACTACTACAAAAACTGACGTTGTAAATTGAACAAATAATACTCACAAAGCACTTTGTTGATGGGCAACTTGATGTAAGCAGCTAAGAATAATATTGAATACTTTACACCGATAGCCTGATAATTTAGGGTCTGGGCACCGACCCTATTGGAACCCAAGGAATTATTATTGTCCACATGGAACAATTACATTTTTGAGGGCTTAAACATGCTCAAAAACTCATGATAATTTGCACACACCAGAGCTGGTGAAAAATTAGATATTTTATGGGACTTGCACATGTCCCAAAATGGCTCCATAGTGCCCCCCACACACTTTGTAACATCTACAGGCAGGACGTTTCACCTACAGTTACAAAATCTGGTAGGCATATGTAATACATTAGGGCGCACAAAAAGGTCAGCGGGCACCATACCAACAAGAAGTCTGCCATTTTGATTTGTCGGTGAGAGCTTTGCTTATTTATTTATTTATTTATTTATTTTTTTATCATTTTCAAGCGCAAACTCCTCTTTGGTAATAACTCCAAGAGACCTAAAATTTGGGCTATACATACAAATGGCCCTCATGATAAAAAGTTATCAAAATCTTCCACAAAAGTCAAAGGGCATGGCCACTGTGGCCCCCTGAAGTTTGATGATTTGCCATCAAAAAGGAAGTGCTGTCTAACTACCCTGTACATGCTTCAATTTGCCTCAAACCTTACATGTTTGATCAGTGTCCTACCCTGATCACATCCATATGCCAATATCTATTCACAGTCATACTGCCACCTGGTGGCAACAAGAAATTACATGTTTTACACTTTGATGTCCTATTGTTTGCCCATTGACCGTATTCACTTCAAATGTGGTGTCATAAGCCTTAACAATGACTCCTGGAGAAAACAGCTCTGTATGAATGAAAATGCACAAAAAGCCATAGTTTAGTATTCTAACTTAGGCACAGGTAATACTTTTTAAAAGAAGAAAATGTTCTGATTTACAGGCAGCTGGAGTTAATGGACATTGCAGTGGCAACAACACAATTTAAATGCAGTACATTAAAGAAAAGTCTAGTTACAGTATCAAACAGTAAACCGCCTATTCTACTGTAGAGTGCTGTGATCAGTTGAAGCTTGAAGGGTCATTTATTGTTAATATTTATTGTTTATAGTTGTTATAATAAACTATCTACTTATATGATATTGTTATGATTTATATGAAACAAAATAAACTTGTTAGATGTAATTTTACGTTTGATGTCTGGTGTGTAACAGTATTGAAGCAATTTGTTTCTATGATTGATAAGCCTGATACAACCGCAGTGTTTATAGGTTCATAGAATTGTTCAGGTGTCAAAACATGTCACATTGTTTAATACTTCAAATAACTTCAAAGCACCAAACCTATCCTTCCTGTGTTCCACACATGTAGAGTTGTTTGCTAACAAACTGATGCAAACCGACTTAATTAACTGGGCAAACTCACTCTATGAGTGGGACTAGTGTATTGTTAGAACACTGCGCATCACTGGATTTCATGCCTAACTGACCGGTGCACTTGTGCACGGGCCCATTGGTTAACATCAAAGGCAAGTAAATCTGTCGGATTGTTAAATCAGATAACACACTGTTATCCAAGGCTGTCGGTATGTTGAGGCTATTTTTTATGGGTTCTGTTAGTTTTTCCTAAAAACCTGTCGGATAGCAAGGTTTTCGGGTCGGAATGTCAAGTCACAACTGTATTTTTATTAGAAGTTCACTTCATATTAAACTTGAATGTGTCATTGTGTGTTTTTTAGGGATTCCTGGTGTAATCGTGGCCGTTTCTTTGGGAGTGAAGAACTATAAGCAGTTTTATGGAGCTACGCAGATGACCATGACTGACACTAACCAAACTAACACTATGTAAGTACATTCTCTGAAGGTTCAACAAATTTTGGAGTGGCTACAGCACTGAAACTTTTTTTTTGTTACCAGCATTGTAACAGACATAGTACATTTACATGCATATTCATACATATTGCTTTTCTTGTTGTTTGTCCTCAAAACCAATCAGAATAGACAAGCCTAAGAACTTTTACAGCAGATGGGCTGACAATTAAAAAGCTTTAAAGCTTAGCTGCTCAGCCTTTTTGGGTGTTTAAAGGCCCTTTTGAATCCTGTACAAGAAGGGCAGACTGCCACAAACAATAAAAACTATTGTATAGAGTAAGTAAGTAATTAGAAATGGTAAAAACAATGAACCCTGGCTACTGCTGAAAAACATTAACGATAAAGTGTCTACTGTCTTTCTCACAGCTGCTGGATCACAGATGACTCCTTCTTCTACTCTTTGAACCTGGTATACTTCAGCCTTATATTCATCTTCAACACTGGCATTTTGATGGCTGTGGCCTCTAGCATCTGCAAGATGAAGCAAGTGTACAAGAGTAACTCGAAACTTGGAGCAGGTGCTAAGGGGAAGTCATGGAGTGACTCTCAAAGGTTCAGTGCATCCTGCAGGAGTGGCCTCACTCTGATGGGTCTTACCTGCCTGATGGGCACCACTTGGGGCCTGGCCTTCCTGGGCTCTGGATATGTCAACTACCCCATCCTCTACCTTTTTTGCATCCTCAACTCTGCACAAGGTCTGTGTGGTTTTAGTCTTTTGATTCAATTTGGTTGGTTTTAACCAGTCTTCCCTCTCATATGTCCACCTGTGTGTCTCTTTGACTAGGTTGCTTTATCTTCTTGTGGATCTGTTTGTCCGTCAAGAAGCAGAGGAAGAGGGAAATGGAGGATAAAATGTCTTCAACTCCTGTGAGGACCTCAGGAACTAAATCTGAGTAGATCTTTTTTTCTGTAATTAATCTTGGCTGAACCCTCCTCTAACAATCCCTGTCTACACAGATACATTAAGAACAAATTCCATATGTAACCTCCCAAGATGCTAGGTTGAAAATTCCCTTCACTGAAAATCCTCAATGCAACTTTTATCAGCATTTTTTGTGTAACTCTGCATTATCTTCACATATACATAAACCTCTTACTCATAAATAGAAAATGTAGAATGTTGTAGTGTTGTATGTTTTTTTCTGAATAAAGTTTTAACAAATCAACAGTAGAGTTTCATGCCCTCCACCTCCAGCTCTTCTGCTAAGTTGGCAGCCTTCCCTTCCCCTTTCTCCCTCCTCTCCCTTTCCCTCATGTGGGCATAAGTGTGTGTGTGTGTGTGTGTGTGTGTGTGTGTGTGTGTGTGTGTGTGTGTTTGTGTGGAATGTTTGCAGGTGGCTAATTACCTGACTGAGCACACCTACAACGGGGAGTGGTTTAACTGTTCAATCTGAACCATAAAAGCCTGGCTCAGACCACTGCACAACGCCGGACTGTTGAATAACACTCAGCCAACCCAGCTCCTAGTTGCTTGTCATGTTTCGCTTTTTGTTCTTTTTAGTAACCTATATTATCTTTGTCCAGTCCGCGACCACTCCTGCCTGCTCCGCTTGCTTGCTCTGCTTGCCTGCATGGCTGGCCATACCTGCCAGTCACCCAGATCACTGTGTGTACGGCATTTTATCTGGGTTCTGCTGGACCTCTGTGCCGAAAACCACACCGGGCCTGCACCTGCCACACTACTCCCCATAGTACCAGCATGAGTATCCTCCCTTCTCTCGCCTGATCCTCATTGTTTACTATTTGCTATGGTGATTATGCTCTGACAGATGTGCGACCAGAAATGACTTTAAAAATAATAAACTAGGGTGTTCTCATGTCAGATTTGTCCAAGGTTAAACCCAGTTATATGTATTCTACACGCAGTGTTTTCTACGAGCAGTCTTTTCTCCATTGACAGCATGGCTGATGCATTTAGTCGTCACGACAGCAGCTGACAACTAGTAGAAGAGGGGGGGAAAGGCCGTGTGACGCTGTCAGAAAGCACAGTCGTAAGAACGACAATGGACAGTTTTGATATCCAACCGCAGAAGACAAAAGCAAAGAAAGACTAAATTAATTGGCTTACATCAAAAGTGGACGGGTCCGGGACGCAATGAGCTGCGCCTGTGAGAAAGTCTGCAGCTGCCAATCAGAGCCCGGGCCAAGATCACATGATCACAAAAAGTTTTTCGAGCTACATACACACTCATGTGGCCGGCGCCCCGCATCCAGGAAGTGTAAAATTAGGAAACACGCAGTGAAGACTAACTTGAAATCTGTCAATAATACGAATTGTTAATATAGCAAAAGAATGTGAACGTTATTATCAATATTATTATTATTTTGCTATAATTAATTCAAGTTTACTTTTACATTTGAGAGCTACTTTTTATCTGGTCATTAGTAGCGGGGCGGCGTCCCTGCGCCCTATATTAACCATGGTTAGCTGCAGCTGCAGCTGCCACTGCCGTCGCTCCTGGTCTCCAATGTCCGCTTCCTCGACAACAAGCTGGACGAGCTACGTTTGCTGAGAGAACCCCGCAGAGAGTAGAAAGACTGCTGTGTGTTTGCTTTTACAGAAACATGGCTCCATGACAACATCCCAGACGCGGCCATAAAACTGGAGAGGACGACATTATTCCGGGCGTACAGACAGGCAGCTAGCTCTGGTAAAACCAAAGGTGGTTGGCTGTGCATCTATATTAACAAATTAAAATGCCATGTTAGCCTCTGAACACTGCTCTCAGTTGGCGGAGTTCCTCACAATAAAATGCCATTCTACTTTGCCAAGGGAATTCACCAACGGGATTCTAGCTGTTGTTTACATAGCTCCAAGCGCTAATGCTAACGAGGTGCTAGGAGAGCTACACGACGCCATCAGTGAACTTTTAACCAAACACCCAGACAACTTTATAGTGGTTGCAGGGGATTTCAACCACACCAGTTTAAAGTCTGTGCTCTCCCAGTTCAAGCAATATATGGACTTTAAAACCAAAGGAGAGAACATGCTGGACTTCGTGTATTCAAACTTCCCTGATGCATACAAAGCAACCCCCTCGCCCCCACTTTGACCACTCTGGTCATCTTTCTGTTATGCTGTCGCCTGCTTACAGATCCCTCCTGAAGTGCAGCAGGCCAGTCAAAAAACAAGCCAGGATCTGGCCAGAGGATGCAAATTCAACACTCTAGAACTGTTTTGTTGACACTGACTGGGAGGTATTGAAACCAGCAGCCTCCCAGGGTGTTCAGACTGACTTCGAGGCATATGCTGAGGCGGTAAACAGCTACATCGCAAAGTGTACAGAGGATGTCACTGTAATTAGGACCTTCACAGCACACAGAAATCAAAAACCCTGGATGACTGCAGAGGTGCACACGCTGCTGACTGCCCGTGATGCAGCCTTCAGAGTGGGAGACAGGACTGTCTAAGCTCTCAAATGGGATCAAGGCTGTGAAACGCACCTACGTAGAGTAAATCCAGGAACACCTCTGTGACACAGGAAACACCAGATGGATGTGGCAGGGAGTCCAGGCATTAATGGATGACAAGACCAGGCAGGGGGTTGACGACGATGACGCTTCTCTTCCAGACAGGCTCAACAACTTCTTTGCACGTTTTAAAGCATTGAAGCATCGAATCCAACAATCAGAGAGAGGCCAGTTCTTTCTCCTTCATCTGTCAGGCCAGCTTTCACCATCAACACAGTGGACACACAGAGGACCCTAGCCAGGGTCAAAAGCAACAGGACCAGACAACATCAACATCCAGACAACTGTGCTAAGAGTCTGCGCTGACGAGCTGACAGACGTACTGACTGACATTTTCAACATCTCCCTCAGCCAGGCCATTGTTCCCAGATGCTTCAAAACATCGACCATAGTTCCAGTGGCAAAGAAATCAGTTGTAGCCTGTCTGAATGACTATCACCCCATCGCCAATTGTGATGAAGTGTTTTAAACAGCTGGTCAAACCACACATCACAACCAGCTTTCCTGCATTGCTTGACTCCCTTCAGTTCGCTTACCGTCCCAGCCACTCCACAGAGGATGCAATATCCACCACCTTGCACTCAGTCATCATCCACCTGGAAAATAAAGACATCTACACTAGAATCCTGTACATTGATTTCAGCTCAGCGTTTAATACCAGTACTACTAGTCTTCTCTACTAGTCTCCCCCAGAGACTAGTAGAGAAACTCCTCCTACTCGGCCTGGATACCACCACATGTCTCTGGGTTTTGGACTTTCTGACCGAAAGACCCCAGTCTGTCCAAGTTGGACAGAACATCTTCAACTCCATCACACTGAGCACTGGATCTCCTCAAGGCTGTGTACTCAGTCCACTGTTGTCTGCACTGCTAACACACGACTGTGCAGCCACGCATGAGGGGATCTAGATCATCAAGTTTGCTGATGATCCCACAGTAGTGGGACTCATTGGCGAAAACAAAGAATCAATGTACAGAGATGAAGTGAAACACCTAGAGGGCTGGTGCAGCAAGAACAACCTGCTGCTCAACGTGGACAAAACAAAGAAGATGCTCATCTACTTTCGAAGGTCACGTCCTGAGCATGCTCCCCTCAGCATCACCGGCTGCACAGCAGAGAGAGTGGAGATCACCAAGTTCCTCGGAGTGCAGATCTCACAGGACCTGAGCTGGAATAAGAACACTGCAGCATCATCAAACAGTCCCAGCAGAGACTGCATTTCCTGAGAAAGCCGAAACAAGCTTCTCTCCCTGCCAGTATCCTCAGGAATTTTTACAGAGGTGTGGTGGAGAGCGTGCTGACATCCTGCATCTCAACATGGTACTCCAGCTGCAGACAGTCAAGCCCTGCAGAGTATGGTTAGAGGGTCATCGGCGTTTTCCTCACCTCTGTCTAGGGGTGCGCGATAAGACAATATTAGATCGTGAACTATAAATTGCAGTTTTATGCTGATGCACCGACGTGCCAGACGTATTACCTCATGAACCTGACTGACCAATCATAGCAAATTACGGGCAGTGACGCAATTTCTTACCTTCCTCCTTGTTTGTGTGTGTAACGGTAGCCGCATGGAGAGCCATGGCTGAAAACCAAACGGAGGAGTTGATCTCCGAATATGCGCCGCAGCTCCCCTGCCCCTGCCCCCGCTGCCGCCGCCGCTGCCGTGGACATGGTACTGTGACCATTAACCTAAACACCTAAACTGGTCTTAGTAGCCAAATGCTGCCTGTGCGTCCTGCCCACTTTCAGCCTGTCAGAGCCTGCATGCGGAATTGTTTTAGCTTTTCCCCAAATGACAAAGCGCAAACAAAGGTAATTTGTAAAGTTTGCACAGAGACGGTTCGCACGCTGGATGGCAACACGTCAAACTTGTTCAATCACTTGAAGAGAAAGCACTCTAAACAGTATGTTCAGAGCCAAACAGACAATGTTAACACAGGCATTTGATAAAGGCACTCCGCATGAGAAGACAAGCAAGCGGTGGAAAGAGGCAACAGAAGCAGTTACCTTTTATCTTGCAAAAGATATGGTTCCATTCAAGCCAGTAGAAAACGAGGGGTTGAAATGCCTGCTCAAAGTAGTTGACCCGCGGTACGAGCTCCCCAGCCGAAAATACTTCTCCAGCACTGCCATTCCACATCTCTACGCTGATGCTGAGAAAAGATTGAATGCAGAGTTGAGAACGTCCAGTTTTTCGCAACGAGTGATCTGTGGTCCAGTCGCACTTAGTCTCAAAAATATATGTAAGATCGCAATAAAATCGAAATCGTGACTTTATAATTTTAAAAAATCATCATATGATATTTTTGTCGTATCGCCCACCCCTACCAATAACCAATGACAAAGATCTACTAACTAGACCCTGTAACACAGCATGCCAAGCTTGTCCATCTTATTTCCCAGAGTTCCCATGTTCCCTATAGTCAATGCAGACACAGAGGGCTTGTATTTCCTCTTCAAGAGATTCAAGATGAATTAATTGTCCCAGGCGTGGAAAATGTGTCTTGGGCTAGTCACCCATTTGCAGTCAACACAAGCAGACACAAACAGGGCAAACACAGTTAAAAGATAGAATAAATAAATATGTACATCAGGTAGAAGCAGAATAAAAATGAATACCATAATGTAATTTCATGAGTCGAAAACATGGCATTTAAAAAAAAAAGAAAAAAAAAGGAACAATTAAAGCTATTTTTTTTATTAATTAGCCGAATCAAAGCTGGGACAAATTAATTTTTATATCTGTTCAACCGGCAGCATGGGACTCTGAGCCTTCTTCCAGAAGGTAACCACTCATACTGAGTACAGAGTGTGGGAAGGATCACGCAGGATCTTGTTGGCCAGGCGCAGAGTGACCTGTTCATAGGTGTTTTGCAGGGAGGGGTGCTCCTGCTCACCTATTATTTTCCAAGCCGTGTGGACTAGACGCAGCAGCGTGTTTTTCAGCTGAACAGAGAGGCTGCCATACCAAGCTGTGATACTGTATCTGACCACACTCTCCAGCACTGCATGGTAGAAGATTATCATGATCTTTTTGTCCACCCCATGGAGTCTTCAGCAACGTAGGAAATACAGTTGTTGCTGCAATCTATTGCACAAGTTCTCAACATGTGTGCTCCAGGTTAATGTATTAATAGAAACCGCTAGATACTTGTGTTAACCTGAGCAATAGTTTGATCATGGATGACCACTGGCCTGTGGTCACCCGTCCCCCAGGGGTCAAACACAACACACATTTTTGCTTGCGTGTAACACAAGGTAGTTATTGTCACACCATTCAACAAATCTTTGAATTTCTTGCAAGTATTTAGTTGTGGTGCCTTCCTTACTTGGTAATGACAAAATCTGAAAATGTTAGAATATTTCTTGGCTTTCTGCTATCACTATCATGTGATATATACATACACAATGGAATTAAAAAGTCTGAAACCTAAAAGCTGTTGTATTTGTAAAATGTGTTCATAAAATTTGAGTTTTTAGAAACATCTAAAAAAAAAATTCAGATTGTTCTATTTCTATATGTGTAGTCAAACTGAAGCAGATTTATGTCATTGACCATTCTAACTCTGTTGTACACAAGGTAAGATTGGTTTGAATTGTATCTTTCCACTGAAACAGCGCTCAGATGACTCTTAGGTGGATTTGATCGACTCATCAGAGACTTGTTCAACTAAATCCAACTGCAGCTATTGTTTACCTGTTAATATTATGGCTGTGCCTCAGGATTAATAGCAGAACATTACTACGTAGCATTGTGACAGTGGGAAACACGGCATCAAGACTAAGTGAAAGTTTTAGAAGTCATTGCTATTCTGAGCAAAAAAGGAGCTTTCTTAGCATCAAATCATGGCCAGACTAAAGGTTTCCAAGAGGACAGAGCATGGTACTCTAAAATTCTTATTGATAACTGGATCAGTTGCAGCCTAAGCACAGTCAGACATTAAGCTTTATTCACTGATAGAAGAAAAACTACTTCATCACAGACAGAATTTGATAAATAAAGAACAGAAGACTCCAATCAGCAAAAGTGCTGTCAGAAGAAGGCTGTCTAGTTGTGGTCTCAGTCAGTTGTCAGGAGGGGAAACAAGGTCAAATGCTTGATGAGCTAAGACATGTCGCCATCTTATAGTGGATGATAGAAAAAAGTGCAATGTGTTGATGAATGAAGTTTAAGTTATGAGGCAGCACCAGCAGGATGTATCTATGGAGACAGAGAAAGCCAAACATTCTGTGACAACACCAGAACAGCTTTGGAACATGGTCAGACCATGTTGTGACAAAAAAAGGGTAATGAACTTTTGGAGTCCATGCAGCTTGAGTGCAAGTTGATTTACTTGTTAGCCCTCTGATGACTACATCCACCTGAATGCCATCTGCATGTGGTGCTCTAATAGAAGGGATGCAGTCTGAAAAAATCTGGCCTTTTGTTGTAAACAGTTGTCTTGATCAGTGCCACTAATTTCCTTACATGTTTTTGCATGTTTTAAGTGTGAGAAGTGGGGAGGCTATATTGAAGAATTATGCGGTATGTTGTTGTAGCTGTAGCTCCAAAGTTCTATAAAGAACTTGCATCCTTTGGTGCTCAATTCAAAGTAAACAGTTTAAGTAAATGTCGTTACCATGTATTGCAACATGTATTCTTGCAGGTATTCCATGTGCAAATACCCCCAAACACCTCTACCCATTGTCCAAGATGCTTTACATGACTTAGATTTCATTTCATGTGTGTCAAAGCACTATCTTAAATTTGTGCCTGGCCTTAAAATCTTTCAGGACAGCACATTTTCAGGTGAGTAAACAATTTCCATGAGTGTTGCAAAAAGAGTTTGACACATTGAGGGCAACACTCATATAGAAAGTAGATTGTGTCCGACCTGACTAATCTTTTTATAGTCCATCCCTGCAGTCACGGCTGTTCACATTGGCCATCAAGTCAGCAGAAACCAAACACAACTATTGTCTGCACCCTGTAAATATTGAAGAAAATTTTAAAGCAATGTATTTAGTAATTGATGTTATAGTTGATAGTATATATTTTACTATAATTCAGAAATGTCAACCTTTTTTTGACACTGCAGAAAGGTCACAAGAGTCAGCAGGATTCATCCCTAAAACCAAATATATTTGTGCATCATTTCAAGTTATAGTTTACTTCATTCTCATACCTTGCATAAATGTCAAGCCCTTGAAGACATCACTGCATTTATGTAGGACCACCACAATGTAGTACCTTGCACTTCTGTTTTCTCTGGCTTTATGTTCTTGATGGATCTTGTGGAAAAAGGCCACCGTGCTTCTTGTTTCCTGCTGACAAGGTTTTTTTTAGAAATGACCGTTCCATAACCTAACTATACTTACTACTGTAGTTATGATGAGAAGCTCCTCTATTTTACCCCCAAATTCTGATCTTTCTCTAAACCTAACTAATTCGTTTTTCTGACATCTAACCAAACAGAGGTGAAAAATATCTGTGAAATATTTGTTGCAAGGAATTTATTAACCAGTTTTATGGGTCATTCAGATTATGTTTCCTAAAGTTGTCACCTTTCAGAAAACTACTTGGAAAGTGTTACATTGTGATGCATTAGGGCTGCAAGTTTCATCCCCTTAATTCAAAATTTGAAAAATTCAAACACTACGAGAAACATTAAAGTTAGAACTATCATTCTTGTCTACAGGGTCCATTAAGCCTCTCAGTTCATGGACAGGCATTACAGAGAAGCCAAACTTCACCCACTGTCCTGTCATTAGTTTGTTGGTCTCATAAAGATCTCATCAGTCAAGGTAAATTCCTAAAGAAAAATAGTTCTTAACTTAGATTTTTGAGACTAATCACCCGCTTGAGACACAAACTGGTATGGCAAAAAAAAAAAAAATATCCATCCATTATCTATACACCGCTTAATCCTCATTAGTGTCGCGGGGGGGCTGGAGCCTATCCCAGCCGACTTAGGGTGAAGGCAGGGGACACCCTGGACAGGTCACCAGTCTATCACAGGGCTACACTTAGAGACAGACAACCAAGCACACTCACATTCACACCTACGGACAATTTAGAATCACCAGTTAACCTCAACATGTTTTTGGACCTTGTGGGACGAAGCCAGAGAACCCAGAGAGAACCCACGCTGCACGGGGAGAACATGCAAACTCCACGCAGAGAGATTCCGGTACCCCCACCGGGACGCGAACCAGCAACCTTCTTGCTGCGAGGCAACAGTGCTACCAACTGCGCCACCTTGCAGCCATATATATATATATATATATATTTATACATTTATTTTTTTTTAAAGTAGTAAACAATTTGGGCACCCCAGTATCTCAACAGGTTGAGCAGGCGGTCCATGCACAGAGACTGAAAGTCCTCAACTCAGCAGCCATGGTTTGAGTCGGATCCATTGCTCATTTGCTGCATGTCCTTCCTCCACTCTTCTCCCCACGTTTCCTGCCTCTCTCCACTATCCTCTACAATAAAAGGCTTAAAAAAATGGCCAAAAAAGTACTAAATAATTCTGACTTGACTGTTAAAATAGACGTGTCCTCAAATCTTTCAAACAGACATAGAGAGAAATACAAACACCCACAACATTTAATGATCTTGACAGAGAATACAACGCTACATATATTTACACAAGTCAGACTGTATACTAGTAAATGACCAATAGATATTTCTTGGGTCTGACATCCGCATTATAACAGATAGCTACAGTAGTTGATTCTAACGTCAAGAGAATTTAACCAGTCCACCTTTGCATGTTCCTGTCGTAATTGTTTGATCTGAGAGCACAGCAAAGGTGAAAGCAGGACTAAAGCAAGTGAGGAAATATGCTAAAAGTGAAGACATTTCTGTGAAGTTAACTAAAAAGAAAGAAAAAAAAAAAAACAAGTTAATGACAGCAACAGCATCAATATAGCAAAGCTGAAAATATTTATTGTCTTTTCTCCTCTGTTGCTGCTGCTGAACCTACATCAAACATAGGCTCGCAATAAATTATGGAAAAATATTACATCCACCAATAGACATTGTGAGAACAGTATGTTCTGTATACACATTCAGCACTAAGTCATTTTTTTAGAAGCTAGTTTACTGTGAATTTTCTAGCAGTTAATTTGTTTTGACATCATTGGTCAACAAAGTGTGCAGTGCTTTGTTTATAGCAGCATTTCACAACTTCTGCCAACAGAGGGCAGTGGTACATAGAAAGTGGAACTGTTGAACACTAAAAACAATCCTGATGGTTGTATGTTTGTGATTTTTACACTGGTCGGACAAGAAAAAAAGTCAAAACCAAAGCCTGGAGGGATCAATAAATTCATTTCTTTTAACTAACTGTGTCACACCTGGTAGCTTGGTCGACAAATTTGCATTCACATGAAAACCTTGGTTTGAACTGCAAGTAATGCACATTTTAGTCTTATATGTTCTGTCTTTCGGTTGTGACATTCATCATAGCAAATAGTCCCACCATGTGCACTGACCTATTTTATTTTTTGCCCCTTTTAAAGCAATGAAATGCCTGAGTCTGATGACGTGTGGAACTGGTATCTTCATCATAAGCCACCAGTTCAGAGCTAATACAGACCTAAATCTGTTCATGGAGCCACCTGTAGCTGTGTGTGTGTGTGTGTGTGTGTGTGTGTGTGTGTTGCCCTTTATGCTTTATCCATCACCAGGTTTAATGGCCGGACATGCTGGTGGCCTTTCTGTCAGGTGGTTTACACAGCATAGACACTGCAAAAGAGACTAGACTGGACTTGATCAGCATGAATAGGTTGGAAAAAAACCGAATAGTCAGAACAGCCACAAATGAACAGAGTGCATTTTAGACACCTGCCTGTATTAGGTCTTCTAATAGATGTATGATATACAAATGAATGTGTGTATAAACATGAGTGTTTATTTTGTTTTGTATAGCTGGATATACTTCACAGTAATAAAGCCTATGAGGGCATACTGTAAAAGGTCTGATTAATTTTTGTAACACATATTGTGTGGTGGCACAATCAACAAAGTAACTTCAAAAAGATCCATAATGCACAGTGCAATGCTACTACCTGTCAGTTCTATTATGGATCATTGTATTATAAGTGACAGTGTTTTCTTGTTTGGAGAAAAATGTTGTCAGTGTTATGGTAATTCGTTCTAAAAACTAAGAATAATGGAGTTTAAAAAAAATCTATCAGGATTCAGTCTCTTTCTTGGGGATTTCTATGTACTTAGTTAGCTGATGCTAAGGCAGTTGAACTCACTCGCGTGTGGACGAAGGCTGACTGGTGTTAACCTCTGAGGATTGAGCCTACCTGTGACAAACCATCAAAGACTGTTCACTTGGAAAAACAGAGACAAGTGAAGCAGAATGACTCACTAGCAGCAGATCTTGATCTTCATTATAACAAACTGGAAAAACCAGGATGATAGAGCATATTTTGTCCTTGCAAATTAAATAACCACTTTAAATCAGTCAGGAAAGTCAACTACATCAAGTTATACTGCATGGATGGGGATTTCCAAGGCAGTACATTCTTTTCTTTAGGAGCATGTTTGATGATCTGCTGCTGCTTATGCCTCCAATCCAGGTGAAACTAATTGAAATGTCAAGCCCTGTTTGGTTTTCATTTTTTATTGTATAAAGTTACATCTAAAACACTAGGTGAAAAACAAGAATTACAATTTACTGCTTGTGCTTAGGCTTAGTAATTATTATTATTTTTTTAATTTACATTTTTTTTTCTTTACCAGCAAACATTGTGCATGATAAGTAGATTATAGCACATTTATCCCTTTAAAGACCTCTGTCTGCAGGATCAGTGACCAACTCCTGTTAAGATACAATTGAAAAATGTGTTTCGCTCTGATGCAGCCACCTAACTCCGTCTGTAGTCACCACTCTGTGGTTTCAAGCTATGTCCTGTCCACAGTTCTATCTAATTGGTTACCCATAATGAATAATAGCAACACAGAAGGATAAATGTTGAAAAATTCTCCTTTAATTAAACCTATGTCAAACGTAAATATACAAAGGCAATAATAGTGGCATTTTGTATTGGTGTTTGTGTTATTTAGAATTTTGACACCAAATTTTTTAAAATTTCAATCACAAATGTATATTGGTTACACATTTTGTTTAGTGGTCTCCCTAATTACTAGTGATCAGTATCGGCCCTGAAAACAACATATTTGTTGTTCCATACTATCTTGTCATACCAAACACCAACTGCATAAATGGCGAACTGCCAAAAACATCACTTCAAAGCAAATCTCTTAGTATTCTGGTGGCTACATAGACCTATCATGTTTTGGGGCTGAGTGCAAGAAACCCTTATCACACCATCAACCAATGGATGAGAAATACCCTGACATGAATATTGATTATTTAGTGGCTGTTACTTATCCAAGTTTAGGTCTTGAACTGGTAATATCCCCATTCTGCAAGTAACTACGCCCTTGCCTTAGACTGAATCCACTAATAGGGTTGTCCATCACACAGAGGAGAGAAAACAACAGGGATGATATTGATTATGACACAAGTTTGACAATATTCTTATATTGGTTGTTCAATAATAGGTTTATCACATAAAGGTTTTAAATCCCATATCTTATCAGTGTTTTCGTATATGTGATTAAGTCAATTACCTTGCTGTGGACAAACTAGCAGGTGGGGAGTATCACGTTCTTCAGGTCATACTCTGTTCCTGCCACACCTCCACCTCTCTCCGGAGACAAGTCTGTCTCAGAAACACTCTCCCTTCAATGTCTAAGACACAGAGTAATCACACCTAGAGGACATATAGCTTTGGATATAATTATAAAACCACCTGCTGCTACACAGCAGGCCTTCCACATTCAATTCAATTTTATTTGTATAGTGCAGTTTACAACATATGTCATCACGTAGCGCTTAACATTGTACGGTATAGACCTCACAAATTTAAACAGAGAACCCAACAATCCAAAGTTGCCTTTGGACTCCCTCTGAGCAAGCGCTTGGCAATGGTGGGAAGAAACACTTTTGTTTAAACTTGAATTCATTATAACAAACATTTTTCTTTTGTCAGTAAGTAATTGTTGCATCATAGCAGCATTTGTTTCTGGCTTCAGTGACTGGTCAACTGCACTCAGTCCCACACAGTTAAATGTAAAAGA